>NC_056562.1:30030376-30060644 GCF_013358625.1 Macadamia integrifolia
AAAGTTTTAGGGGAAAAAAACTGTTCAAAAAAAAAAAGGAAGGTAAATTTAGGGGAACGATTTATCCTTAGAAGACAATTGATGAAGCTGGGAGCTAGTTTATGTACTATATTGGCATGGTGCTGGTTGCTGTAAGGCTCCATACGTCTATTGGCTGTTAAGACCAAGCTGTATGTTCTGGGATTTTCTTATGTGTGCTTAGAGTCAACACAACCTTTAGCTATCCTGGGAGTTTGTGGTGGGCTAGTGAAGCAACCTTATCACCACTGATTCTAATAATATATGTACTTTTTGAATTACTGGATTGGAAAAGAACATGCTTTACAAAACTTAGTGAATGAGTATGGTTGGAACTTCTGCTTCCTCCCTGTCTCTCCTTTTCTTTCCCTTGTTTTTGGGAGTGGCAGGAGAACTTTGTGTTTGACTGTACTTTATTTTGTATTTCATATGTTGACTCTTGAATACTCTTTTTCCTCCCCTTATGTGATCTGTATGCAGTTCTGGAATGTGGAATGTGGTATTTCCTTCTCTTTTATTATCACCGCATTTAGGAAGCAAGTCATTATGTATTCTAGTCTTTAAAGACCCTTAGAAGACTTCTGCGCAGGTTGGGAGATCTCCCTACAGGGGTGGTGGCAGAAGAGGTGGTGGACCATTCAGAGGTGGTGGCCGAGGTAACTTTGGCCGCAGGAACTCCAGACCAGATGACTCAGGCCCGCAATTCCGTGGGAGGGGACGCATGGGAAGGGGTGGTGGTAGGCGTTACCCACCACATGTTGCATCATCTACTTCTCATCCAGCTGCTACGTTGGACCAGGAGGCTGCAGCATCAGCAGAAGATGAGGGAGTAGCATCAGCAGAAGGTGAGGGAGCACCATCAGCTGTAGGTCAAGGAGAGACCTCACAGGTTCAAGGGCTGCTAACATCAGTTCCAGCTCCAGGACAGGCAGCTTCTACCCGGCGTCCTGTACAGATTGCATGGTGTGAACTCTGTAGGGTTGACTGTACCAGTTTGGAGATCCTTGAGCAGCACAAGAATGGAAAGCGGCATAAGAAGAACTTGCAGAGATTTGAAGAGTTGCAGAATGCTAGAAAAAAAATACCCATGATACAAACTGAACAGAAGCCTGTCTCTGCAACAAAGAATGAGGAAAAACCTGAACCAGCATTGCCAAGTGAGGCAAAACCTGTGGCTGAATTACAGAATGATAAAAAACTGGCAGAAGAAACAGAAAATGACCCAGTACCTGTCCCTGAAACCAAGTCAGAAATTACAACGCAGCTTGAAAATGTACAGGGGACTGATGAGAACAAGTCAATTGCTGACAATTTACATACTGAAGTTCCTTCTGCCGAAAATAAAAAGGACACCGAGCTGCCAAATAATTCTGAAGGGCAGTCTGAGACTACAAAGGTAGAACAGACAGAAGCACCAGCAAGGAAGTCAAGGATGGATTGGCTTGACTCTAGGAGGCGTGGTACGAAGCGGAAGATGAGGGGGGGACGGGGGGGTAAGCGTATGAGGATGTTTGAATCACCAAGGATGCCAGTTGAGCCTCCAAAACCCAAAGAGGTGGTGCCCTTGATTTGTGACTTGTGCAATGTCAAGTGTGACACACAGGCTGTTTTTGATTGTCATTTGGCTGGTAGAAAGCATATTTCTAAGCTTAAGCGTTTTCAAGGCCACCAAGCTATGTATGGGCCAGTGGGGCTACAGGCTCTTTACCCGCCTAATCCTAGTGTCCAGCCAACTTTTTTCGGCCCTCAAGGCAATCCACCAGGATATTATGATCCTCAGGGATCCTTCCCCCAGTTGGGAGGTTATGGGTTTCCTCAAGCTCACCAAGCAACAGCAGCAGCCGCTGGTCAAGCTCATCAAGCAGCAACAACAGCAGGTGGCTCAGAATTGCAAGTTCAACGATCCGAGCCCCAAGTCATGCTTGAACCTGGAATGCAGAATGCTGATGCAGTGGAACCCGAGGGTCAAAAGGAGACTTATGCAGTGAAGGCAGAAGAACAAGCAGCCATTTCTGTGGGGAGCAAATCTGAAGACAGTATTTCAGTTTCTGAAGGAAAGGAGTTGGCCCCTGCCCTGGATAACTCAGTTGTGCCTCCATCAATGAATGCTGTTATGGAAGCTGACAAAGTTCTTCCGGCAACCGATAATTCTGGTTCTGCCCCAGTGTAATCTTTTTTTGGGACTTCATATCAAAATGGATGACCATGGTTCTCAGAAGAGGAACCAACCGCATGAGTGGGTACTGCGCATTTTCCATTATCCATGCAACTTAATGTTACTGTTTCTAATCTATGGTTGGTTGCCTTAGGAGGAAGAGTTTTACAGATTCTGGTTTATGCAATTTTTGTTCAAGACTTCCCATGGTACCTGGAAATTCATTAGACACGTCAAGGTCACCATCTATTAGGGGACAACTGACCTCTTATTTTTTGTTTATCAAGGTTCACTTTTTTGTTATAAATTACTTAAGGCTTCACTCTTGTTTAGTAACTTATTTCTTTACTGCTGGTAATTGTGGCCTTGTGTGGCTTGCTGAGGTTGCTGCCAATTATGTTTACTGGGCCGATCAAGGTCTGGCTCTCACCAAAATTTCCTTTATTATCACTTTTCTTTTTTGTGTGCAAGTTTAAGGGCTATTGGCCATTACATAGGAGACCCTTGGAGTTAATAGGGGCTTAAGGACACACTTCTTGGAAAGCAAAGAAATGGGTGCAAAACGTCAAGTATCAGGGCATTTGAGAAGCGTTGATCAAGTAACAAAACGTCAAGCAGATACTCCAATTAGCACTGCAAACCACGAGGCCAAGGCCCAGGTGTGCATTGTCACTCACTTCCACAGACGTTTGGTGCTGCTACCTCCCAATCACCATAAAAACTGGAAAACTACTATTGCGGACTTGAGCATAAGCCTTACAGTTCTTCCAGAGGGCCACACACCTTCCAGCAGGGGGGCCATGAGCTGATAATGTTCGCAAGTCAAATATTAACATAAATTGAGTATGCTATAACAATATGGGTCAAAATCGTCCCAAAGGTTCTAGAAAATTACATATAATCAACTATCATTGTTATATATTATATTTTTTAGCTAACGATGGGTATTCAACCTCTCACTGAAAGTTGTGAAGAGCATTACAACTTATGTGAATGGCCTAAGGAGTTAAGAGCAGTCGAACTCAGAATCACATATTTCATGAAGTGAAGGTCCCTTGCCAACTCGACTACCTTGGGGTTGTGGTTACATATTATAGGTTTATGGCATTCTTGTTATTTTTTGAACTTTTAACTATGATTTGACCCACATTATATATAGAATATTTATATTGGATTGAAAATTTACCAGTGAGATAAAACCTCTACAACGTAAATCCATTATTGTCATCAGTTTACATCGCTCTCATGGTCTCATGGGTGGTGTCGGTCTCAGGATGTTGAAAGTGTTTTCAAAATTTTCTTAAGTTTTCATTCGTATGCTGATGCATTGTGTCAGCACTACTGAGAGTATTTAAGAGACACTAATAGTATATTTATATTTTTATATAAACCAATACATTGTGTCATCTTTTCTGAAATTCCAATTTTTTTTTTTCAATAGGTTAGAGTTTGATCCAAAATTTCTTAACATTTCTTATTAACTTTCATAAATCATAGTGCGTATGATTGTGGATTACCATTAAAAAAGATTACAATTATCATTTAAAAGATTACGATTTATGATAACATTTATGATAAAAATTAAGTTGTTACTCTGGGTGCAAGTACCCTTAGTAACAGCCAGGTAAATAGAATCTAAGGGGTAAGTTGGAAATACCCTCCTAGGGTGAAATTTTTCGTTGACTAATTCCTACCCAGTAACAGCCAAGTTTTTAGGATATATTAATTTGCTAAATTATAACATAACAATTAAAAAAAAAAAAATGTAGGAGACTAATACAAAGTACAAACATTGGTGGATACACCTAAACAACCTTGGGACATAAATGGGTGGGTATGATATCGAATCATAGATTAAATGATTGGAGTTGAAGTTGAAATTTGACGCACATTGCCAAATCACAATTAGAATAAGATGTGCTCGGGCAAAGATTTCTTGATTATATTATTAAGAATTTTTTACCATTAATTAATGGCTTATTAAATAGAGAATACAAACAATAACATTCTGCTTCGCCTTGTTTTTGAGGAGTGAAAAAAAAAAATAGTTCTTACTCGGATTGGAATTTTTTTTCCCAATTCTTTTTTCTGGTGAGTGGGGGAGGTCCCCTTTTTTGGGGCATATTCGAACACCGGTAGAGGGATTGAACCTCCGGGCTGGGAGACGTGCCTACCAAGGGCTAGATCCTCAATGCAGTCTGGACTGACCCAACTCTACCGAACAAGCCAAACCGAGAGTCCTATACCCGTCAAGTGTCCTCCTTGGAATCTAACTCTATCTGTTATAATGTAGGAACTAGGAAGTTCCCAAGTAAAGGTCATTTTGAGCTCCTAGAATACGCAGCTTAAAGAGCATGATGCACTAAAGTTGATTCTTCAAAAGCCAACCATAGATGTTGCCGAATTGGAAAAGGAAGAAGTGAACTCATTTCCAAATTCCAAGTATAAGGAATGGTGAATGCGCCCTTTGCCCTGCAGGCTCTCTACTAGTGCAAGATGTTCCAAGCTAATAAGAGGCACATCTACATTTCTACTGAGGAAAGGCTCCCTATAGGTCTGTTCTTGCCTTGGAACGAAGACAAAATCTTCTTAAGAGTAGAACTATAGAGGGCTAAACCCCTGTTGTGATGGGCCTGCCCAACCGATTGACACTACATAGGGGCATAGTATTTACATTACAGATTCTTACCATAAATTTCGCCCTTCTATCAAAAATCAAACACGCAGAGGGCTTTTATAGCCATTTAGCCGCTAATCGATGGCCGACCACTCTGACGATTTAGACGAACTCCTCGATAGTAAGTTCAAGCAACAAAAAGTCTCTTTTGTTTCTCTTTCTTCCTACCTGTTCATGGGTTTGTGTTTTGTGTGTGTGTTCTTTAATGTTCTTAGGCGCTTTGGACGATTTTCAGAATCTCAACCTTAATTCCTCTGTTCAAAGGTACGAATTTTCATCTCTTTTATTGTTTAATGTAAGTTCTACAGCTATCTATACTGTTTGATCTCATCCCAGGCTTTTGAGTTCATGTTTTGTTCGTTTTCTTTTATTAGAATTGAAGATGATGGGGAGAAGAAACAAGAAAATCCTGCTTTGCCTACTGGGGTTCAGGGTTTGGGTGGTGATTGCCTGATTTGAGAAGTAAGAAAAAAGGGAAGGAAAAGGTTTCCAAAGAATCTCATGTTTCGGAGGCGCTTGAGAAGATGAGGGAACAGACACGGGAAGCTGTGCGGGAGTTAGAGTCGGCGACGGCAAAGACTGGTCCTGATGATTTGGGGAAGGATGGAATGATGGAGGATTTTGTTAAGAAGTTTGAGAAGCTTGCTGGGTCTCAGGTATGCTTGAATTGTGAATTGGCGTCTAGGGTTGTCATTGCGCTAATGCTGTGCTGCTGAATTTTGTTTTCGACTGTTATCTCGGTCTCTACCCTTGGAGTTTCTGATCAATTGTTGGTTATCTTAGTAAACATTGTGTTAAATCTGTTCATTGCAACCAATTTGAACTTTACACAAATGGGCTACAATATGACATACAAGTCATATAATTCTGTTAAATCCATCCAATTTTTAGGAACTCCTAGGTGTTCTCAAGCGAGGAGGTTTAATGCTGCAAGTTCCTGTTTTTCACCTTTGAGTATGGTTCATTATAGTTCCTGGTTGTCTCTGATGTCATTCATCCTGGATGGGGACTAGGATAGCTCATGGTGCGAGCTGGAAATTTAAAGCCCTTCAATTCACAAAATGAAAACTCAGCCAGTTGTTGGGGAATGTCTTTGCTGTTTGAAAGATAACTAACGATGGTTAATCAATCAAATTCTTTGTGTAAAATATAAAAAGAGGCCAAAAAATTATTGCTGCTTCGCAGAGGAACAGCCAAATGCTTTAACCTTGACAATTGTGTGGGAATTGGGACCTTCTACTCAGAGTTGAAGTGAAGAGTTTTTACACATATAAACACCCCCCTCGAAAGGTATAACGGATCACCTCTAGTCTTTTGGAAATCAGGACACTTCTACATGGCGTTTGAAAAGAAAGTGTATTCGTTAGGGATGAGAAGAGTGTTGGTGTATGATGTCTTGTATTCCGTCGCAGTTTAATCCAGGGAGTACTGGTGCAACACCTAGACAGGTAGGACGGCGGTTCCGCTAGCCGGTTAGCGGGCCATGGGGGTTGCAAGGGGGCAAGAGGCCCCACTGCATAGCAGGAGGTGTCCCGCTCGAATTTTTTATTTGAGGGCAATTGTGTACTTTCCGGATTAGAGTTTTTTCGCTATATATTTGTAGCGAGGGTTTCTTTCTCTGTAATGCAAGCAATACTGAGAGGTGTGAGGACGAGCGCTGTAACCCTATTCTCCATTGATAGTGAAGCAGGATCTCATTTCACCGGAGACGTAGGCAACCTTGCCGAACCTCGTAAAATCCGTGTGCATTGTTTGTTTTGTTTTTCCATTATCTTCTGCATCGTTTTAGCGTTACGTTTCTACAAATTGGTATCAGAGCTCTAGGTTTCCGTTTTCTAGGGTTTACTATCACGATGGCAGGGAATGGATCACGTTTTCGCCAAACCCTACTGAAGGATCTTCTGATACAGTAGGGTTTGGCGAAAACGTTGTTGGAGAAGTCGAAGAAACCTGTAAAAATTACTGACGAAGATTGGGAAGAGATGGAGGAAAATGCGGTAAGTGTTATTCAATTAAATCTTTCTGATGATGCCCTACAATATGTTGTGGGTATCGAATCTGCACCACAGTTATGGGCGAAACTTGAAAGCATCTACATGACGAAGTCTTTAATGAACAAGTTGTTCGTGAAGAAGCAATTGTATTCTCTACAGATGGATGAAGGTACAGATCTATTAGAGCATCTTAACATGTTCAATCAGATCGTAAGTAAACTTACAAACCTGGAGGTTAAGATCGAGGATGAAGACAAGGCGTTACTATTGCTGTCGTCGCTCCCAGAATCATATGATAACTTAGTAACGACTCTCTTGTACGGAAAGGAGACCTTTGAGATGGATGAAGTCGCAGTTGCCTGATACAAGAAAGTAGGCCAGTAGTACGAAATCTCAAGAAGGTCTTTTCGGAGGTGATAAGGAGCAGGAAAGAGGGAGATCAAATCAGAAGGGATCTGGAAAGAGTCGATCGAAATCAAAAGGGGCAAAGACAAAGGTCTCTTGTTACTATTGCAAGAAGGAAGGTCATCTGAAGAGAGTGCTTGAAGAGGAAGGCGGACTTAAAGAAGAAATGTGTAGATAAGGCATCTGAGGAAGCTAGCGTGGCTGACAATTCAGATGGAGATGATGGAGATGTACTCTCTATATCATCAGGTAAGAATCAACCTTCTAATTCTTGGATTTTAGATTCTGGATGTTCATATCACATGTGTCCACATAAGGATTGGTTTGATACATATCAACCATATAATGGTGGGTTTGTCCTAATGGGGAATGATGCTGTATGCAAGACCATTGGGATNGTTCAAAGTTTTAGGGGAAAAAAACTGTTCAAAAAAAAAAAGGAAGGTAAATTTAGGGGAACGATTTGTCCTTGGAAGACAATTGATGAAGCTGGGAGCTAGTTTATGTACTATATTGGCATGGTGCTGGTTGCTGTAAGGCTCCATACGTCTATTCTCTGTTAAGACCAAGCTGTATGTTCTGGGATTTTCTTATGTGTGCTTAGAGTCAACACAACCTTTAGCTATCCTGGGAGTTTGTGGTGGGCTAGTGAAGCAACCTTATCACCACTGATTCTAATAATATATGTACTTTTTGAATTACTGGATTGGAAAAGAACATGCTTTACAAAACTTAGTGAATGAGTATGGTTGGAACTTCTGCTTCCTGCCTGTCTCTCCTTTTCTTTCCCTTGTTTTTGGGAGTGGCAGGAGAACTTTGTGTTTGACTGTACTTTTTTTGTATTTCATATATTGACTCTTGAATACTCTTTTTCCTCCCCTTATGTGATCTGTATGCAGTTCTGGAATGTGGAATGTGGTATTTCCTTCTCTTTTATTATCACCGCATTTAGGAAGCAAGTCATTATGTATTCTAGTCTTTAAAGACCCTTAGAAGACTTCTGCGCAGGTTGGGAGATCTCCCTACAGGGGTGGTGGCAGAAGAGGTGGTGGACCATTCAGAGGTGGTGGCCGAGGTAACTTTGGCCGCAGGAACTCCAGACCAGATGACTCAGGCCCGCAATTCCGTGGGAGGGGACGCATGGGAAGGGGTGGTGGTAGGCGTTACCCACCACATGTTGCATCATCTACTTCTCATCCAGCTGCTACGTTGGACCAGGAGGCTGCAGCATCAGCAGAAGATGAGGGAGTAGCATCAGCAGAAGGTGAGGGAGCACCATCAGCTGTAGGTCAAGGAGAGACCTCACAGGTTCAAGGGCTGCTAACATCAGTTCCAGCTCCAGGACAGGCAGCTCCTACCCGGCGTCCTGTACAGATTGCATGGTGTGAACTCTGTAGGGTTGACTGTACCAGTTTGGAGATCCTTGAGCAGCACAAGAATGGAAAGCGGCATAAGAAGAACTTGCAGAGATTTGAAGAGTTGCAGAATGCTAGAAAAAAAATACCCATGATACAAAGTGAACAGAAGCCTGTCTCTGCAACAAAGAATGAGGAAAAACCTGAACCAGCATTGCCAAGTGAGGCAAAACCTGTGGCTGAATTACAGAATGATAAAAAACTGGCAGAAGAAACAGAAAATGACCCAGTACCTGTCCCTGAAACCAAGTCAGAAATTACAACGCAGCTTGAAAATGTACAGGGGACTGATGAGAACAAGTCAATTGCTGACAATTTACATACTGAAGTTCCTTCTGCCGAAAATAAAATGGACACCGAGCTGCCAAATAATTCTGAAGGGCAGTCTGAGACTACAAAGGTAGAACAGACAGAAGCACCAGCAAGGAAGTCGAGGATGGATTGGCTTGACTCTAGGAGGCGTGGTACGAAGCGGAAGATGAGGGGGGGACGGGGGGGTAAGCGTATGAGGATGTTTGAATCACCAAGGATGCCAGTTGAGCCTCCAAAACCCAAAGAGGTGGTGCCCTTGATTTGTGACTTGTGCAATGTCAAGTGTGACACACAGGCTGTTTTTGATTGTCATTTGGCTGGTAGAAAGCATATTTCTAAGCTTAAGCGTTTTAAAGGCCACCAAGCTATGTATGGGCCAGTGGGGCTACAGGCTCTTTACCCGCCTAATCCTAGTGTCCAGCCAACTTTTTTCGGCCCTCAAGGCAATCCACCAGGATATTATGATCCTCAGGGATCCTTCCCTCAGTTGGGAGGTTATGGGTTTCCTCAAGCTCACCAAGCAACAGCAGCAGCCGCTGGTCAAGCTCATCAAGCAGCAACAACAGCAGATGGCTCAGAATTGCAAGTTCAACGATCCGAGCCCCAAGTCATGCCTGAACCTGGAATGCAGAATGCTGATGCAGTGGAACCCGAGGGTCAAAAGGAGACTTATGCAGTGAAGGCAGAAGAACAAGCAGCCATTTCTGTGGGGAGCAAATCTGAAGACAGTATTTCAGTTTCTGAAGGAAAGGAGTTGGCCCCTGCCCTGGATAACTCAGTTGTGCCTCCATCAATGAATACTGTTATGGAAGCTGACAAAGTTCTTCCGGCAACCGATAATTCTGGTTCTGCCCCAGTGTAATCTTTTTTTGGGACTTCATATCAAAATGGATGACCATGGTTCTCAGAAGAGGAATCAACCGCATGAGTGTGTACTGCTCATTTTCCATTATCCATGCAACTTAATGTTACTGTTTCTAATCTATGGTTGGTTACCTTAGGAGGAAGAGTTTTACAGATTCTGGTTTATGCAATTTTTGTTCAAGACTTCCCATGGTACCTGGAAATTCATTAGACACGTCAAGGTCACCATCTATTAGGGGACAACTGACCTCTTATTTTTTGTTTATCAAGGTTCACTTTTTTGTTATAAATTACTTAAGGCTTCACTTTTGTTTAGTAAATTATTTCTTTACTGCTGGTAATTGTGGCCTTGTGTGGCATGCTGAGGTTGCTGCCAATTATGTTTACTGGGCCGATCAAGGCCTGGCTCTCACCAAAATTTCCTTTATTATCACTTTTCTTTTTTGTGTGCAAGTTTAAGGGCTATTGGCCATTACATAGGAGACCCTTGGAGTTAATAGGGGCTAAAGGACACACTTCTTGGAAAGCAAAGAAATGGGTGCAAAACGTCAAGTATCAGGGCATTTGAGAAGCGTTGATCAAGTAACAAAACGTCAAGCAGATACTCCAATTAGCACTGCAAACGACGAGGCCAAGGCCCAGGTGTGCATTGTCACTCACTTCCACAGACGTTTGGTGCTTCTACCTCCCAATCACCATAAAAACTGGAAAACTACTGTTGCGGACTTGAGCATAAGCCTTACAGTTCTTCCAGAGGGCCACACACCTTCCAGCAGGGGGGCCATGAGCTGATAATGTTCGCAAGTCAAATATTAACATAAATTGAGTATGCTATAACAGTATGGGTCAAAATCGTCCCAAAGGTTCTAGAAAATTACATATAATCAACTATCATTGTTATATATTATATTTTTTAGCTAACGATGGGGTATTCAACCTCTCATTGAAAGTTGTGAAGAGCATTACAACTTATGTGAATGGCCTAAGGAGTTAAGAGTAGTCAAACTTAAAATCACATATTTCATGAAGTGAAGGTCCCTTGCCAACTCGACTACCTTGGGGTTGTGGTTACATATTTTAGGTTTATGGTATTCTTGTTATTTTTTGAACTTTTAACTATGATTTGACCCACATTATATATAGAATATTTATATTGGATTGAAAATTTACCAGTGAGATAAAACCTCTACAACGTAAATCCATTATTGTCTATCAGTTTACATCGCTCTCATGGTCTCATGGGTGGCGTCGGTCTCAGGATGTTGAGAGTGTTTTCAAAATTTTCTTAAGTTTTCATTCGTATGCTGATGCATTGTGTCAGCACTACTGAGAGTATTTAAGAGACACTAATAGTATATTTATATTTTTATATAAACCAATACATTGTGTCATCTTTTCTGAAATTCCAATTTTTTTTTTTTTCAATAGGTTAGAGTTTGATCCAAAATTTCTTAACATTTCTTATTAACTTTCATAAATCATAGTGCGTATGATTGTGGATTACCATTAAAAAAGATTACAATTATCATTTAAAAGATTACGATTTATGATAACATTTATGATAAAAATTAAGTTGTTACTCTGGGTGCAAGTACCCTTAGTAACAGCCAGGTAAATAGAATCTAAGGGGTAAGTTGGAAATACCCTCCTAGGGTGAAATTTTTCGTTGACTAATTCCTACCCAGTAGCAGCCAAGTTTTTAGGATATATTAATTTGCTAAATTATAACATAACAATAAAAAAAAAAAAAAAATGTAGGAGACTAATACAAAGTACAAACATTGGTGGATACACCTAAACAACCTTGGGACATAAATGGGTGGGTATGACATCGGATCATAGATTAAATGATTGGAGTTGAAGTTGAAATTTGACGCACATTGCCAAATCACAATTAGAATAAGATGTGCTCGGGCAAAGATTTCTTGATTATATTATTATGAATTTTTTACCATTAATTAATGGCTTATTAAATAGAGAATACAAACAATAACATTCTGCTTCGCCTTGTTTTTGAGGAGTGAAAAAAAAAAATAGTTCTTACTCGGATTGGAATTTTTTTTCCCAATTCTTTTTTGTGGTGAGTGGGGGAGGTCCCCTTTTTTGGGGCATATTCGAACACCGGTAGAGGGATTGAACCTCCGGGCTGGGAGACGTGCCTACCAAGGGCTAGATCCTCAATGCAGTCTGGACTGACCCAACTCTACCGAACAAGCCAAACCGAGAGTCCTATACCCGTCAAGTGTCCTCCTTGGAATCTAACTCTATCTGTTATAGTGTAGGAACTAGGAAGTTCCCAAGTAAAGGTCATTTTGAGCTCCTAGAATACGCAGCTTAAAGAGCATGATGCACTAAAGTTGATTCTTCAAAAGCCAACCATAGATGTTGCCGAATTGGAAAAGGAAGAAGTGAACTCATTTCCAAATTCCAAGTATAAGGAATGGGGATGAAAATCGTCTGCAATTTTGATCTCGTACAATTCTGTGAAATACCCCCTTTAGGGGGTGACACGTGTATTGATACCAATACAATGGTCCAGATCTGATTTAAATGGTCCAAATATGATTTAAATGACTTAAGATTTTATTAGTTGTACCAGATCTGGACCATTGCATTGGTATCAATACACGTGTCACCCCCTAAAGGGGGTATTTCACGAAATTGTACGAGATCGGAATTGCAGACGATTTCAACCCAAGGAATGGTGAATGCGCCCTTTGCCCTGCAGGCTCTCTACTAGTGCAAGATGTTCCATAGCTAATAAGAGGCACATCTACATTTCTACTGAGGAAAGACTCCCTATAGGTCTGTTCTTGCCTTGGAACGAAGACAAAATCTTCTTAAGAGTAGAACTATAGAGGGCTAAACCCCCGTTGTGATGGGCCTGCCCAACCGATTGACACTACATAGGGGCATAGTATTTACATTACAGATTCTTACCATAAATTTCGCCCTTCTATCGAAAATCAAACACGCAGAGGGCTTTTATAGCCATTTAGCCGCTAATCGATGGCCGACCACTCTGACGATTTAGACGAACTCCTCGATAGTAAGTTCAAGCAACAAAAAGTCTCTTTTGTTTCTCTTTCTTCCTACCTGTTCATGGGTTTGTGTTTTGTGTGTGCGTTCTTTAATGTTCTTAGGCGCTTTGGACGATTTTCAGAATCTCAACCTTAATTCCTCTGTTCAAAGGTACGAATTTTCATCTCTTTTATTGTTTAATGTAAGTTCTACAGCTATCTATACTGTTTGATCTCATCCCAGGCTTTTGAGTTCATGTTTTGTTCGTTTTCTTTTATTAGAATTGAAGATGATGGGGAGAAGAAACAAGAAAATCCTGCTTTGCTCACTGGGGTTCAGGGTTTGGGTGGTGGATTGCCTGATTTGAGAAGTAAGAAAAAAGGGAAGGAAAAGGTTTCCAAAGAATCTCATGTTTCGGAGGCGCTTGAGAAGATGAGGGAACAGACACGGGAAGCTGTGCGGGAGTTAGAGTCGGCGACGGCAAAGACTGGTCCTGATGATTTGGGGAAGGATGGAATGATGGAGGATTTTGTTAAGAAGTTTGAGAAGCTTGCTGGGTCTCAGGTATGCTTGAATTTTGAATTGGCGTCTAGGGTTGTCATTGCGCTAATGCTGTGCTGCTGAATTTTGTTTTCGACTGTTATCTCGGTCTCTACCCTTGGAGTTTCTGATCAATTGTTGGTTATCTTAGTAAACATTGTGTTAAATCTGTTCATTGCAACCAATTTGAACTTTACACAAATGGGCTACAATAGGACATACAAGTCATATAATTCTGTTAAATCCATCCAATTTTTAGGACCTCCTAGGTGTTCTCAAGCGAGGAGGTTTAATGCTGCAAGTTCCTGTTTTTCACCTTTGAGTATGGTTCATTATAGTTCCTGGTTGTCTCTGATGTCATTCATCCTGGATGGGGACTAGTATAGCTCATGGTGCGAGCTGGAAATTTAAAGCCCTTCAATTCACAAAATGAAAACTCAGCCAGTTGTTGGGGAATCTCTTTGCTGTTTGAAAGATAACTAACAATGGTTAATCAATCAAATTCTTTGTGTAAAATATAAAAAGAGGCCAAAAAATTATTTCTGCTTCGCAGAGGAACAGCCAAATGCTTTAACCTTGACAATTGTGTGGGAATTGGGACGTTCTACTCAGAGTTGAAGTGAAGAGTTTTTACACATATATAAACACCCCCCTCCAAATGTATAACGGATCACCTCTAGTCTTTTGGAAATCAGGACACTTCTACATGGCGTTTGAAAAGA
This sequence comes from Macadamia integrifolia, assembly GCF_013358625.1. Classification (NCBI taxonomy): domain Eukaryota; kingdom Viridiplantae; phylum Streptophyta; class Magnoliopsida; order Proteales; family Proteaceae; genus Macadamia; species Macadamia integrifolia. The sequence goes on from NC_056562.1 coordinate 30,044,500, forward strand.
AAGTGTATTCGTTAGGATGAGAAGAGTACCTAAATGTAACCCATGTATTATTTTGAGGAGGATGTGCTGGAGGTTAGTGATGCCATTGGACTACCTTTCCTGATTCTTCTCTAATAAATTTTCGTGTTTATTTTAATTTTTTTTTTTTTAATTAACTCAGATACACATCTATGAATGCATAGACTGCACCTCTCACAAGCCAAAAATTTTGAAAGGGGGGGTGGGGTGGTAGACAACTTTTAACTTTTGATGGAGAAGAAGAATGGATAATTGTCTTAAAATATTTTAAAGGCTTAAATTATCATTAATCTAACATGTCGCTACTTGTTTTTGTTTTCTGCTCAGAAATTAAAGAAGAAAGTGACCTTGTGACAACCCCAAATTACAGAACAGCCATTTGAAAGGAGGACCTTTCACTCTTCCAAATATTCATGGGCAAACATGAATCCCCATATGATTGTTGTGATTACAATAAATTTTAAACGGTTGCTGAATCTTGTGGGGTTGGGAGTTGCATGACTGCAAAAAATGTTGCAACATATTTAATAGATATATTGCTGCGTATGATAATAATCATTTGGGTCTTTGTATAACATCTTTAGCCTAGTAACTTCTGTCAGATTGATTGGAATTGTGTCACAAGGAGTGATAGATAGAAGTGAAACAAAATTCTGACTTATTTCTTTCTATCCTTATTATCATTTGTTTTTGAATGGTGAAATCTGTGCATGTACAATCTTGACCCTGTTTTTCCAAGAATTCTTCTTTCCAGTTTTCTTTCTCAGTCAAAGATTTTATTTCATAGACTTTTTCTAGTTGGTTTTGAGGTTTAGAAATATTGAGTTTCTTTTCTTTTGTTACTTTGTTTTGCATAGGACATGGAATCTATTGTGGAGACTATGATGGAGCAGCTTTTGTCTAAGGAGATTCTTCATGAACCCATGAAAGAAATTGCAGAAAGATATCCAAAGTGGTTGGAGGACCATGCATCAGGTTTGAGCAAGGAGGAATATGATCGCTACAGTCGTCAATATGAGCTCATAAAGGGTCTAAATGAAGTTTATGAAAAGGATCCTGGGAACTTCCCCAAGATCGTAGAACTCATGCAGAAAATGCAGGAATGTGGGCAACCTCCAAATGATATTGTGCACGAGCTTGCTCCAGATCTAGATCTCACCAATCTCATGCAATTGTAAGTGTTCTATGGTGGTTTTCAGGATGTAGTTTTTCAAACATGCATATGTTCTTTAGGGTGCCCTTTGTTGTTTTATTTCATCTTGTCTTGTTTTCTAATGCTTTTCATGTGTGCATAAATGTATGTGATAATGTGTAAAAGATTTCTTACGACATCCTTCCTGGTCTAAAGAGATGGCTAGCAGGGTCTGCAAATTAGGCAACAAAATGAAAGCGTGTCTTATTCCATGTTTCTGTTGTGTATCTTCTCGTCTAACCTTGATGCCAGAGGCCTCTATTTTTGCTCTTTGTTTTTTGTTGGGGAGGGGGTAGCCGCTAAAAAGAACACCCAGTGCGCGAGGCTCCTGCTACTGCTGGAGGTTATTATTGGGAAAGAATATCTCATTCAATGTTGACCATTTGATCAAATCCCACACCAAAGGCCGGCTAATGTTGCCAGCCAGAAACACAGCATAGTTTATCTGTGCAATTGCTAACACCACTTGGCTTGAAATTCTCCACAGGATCAGTAACTGGTCAGTGCTGCTAGAAACTGTACTAGAAGCTGCAGCAATCACATCCTTATGCTCTAGCTTCATGCAGCCAGCTAGCTAGCATCTGAGAGCTGCTAACTGTCATTTTGCTGGCCTGAATTCATTGGGTTGTTGCCATGTAATATGACCTGCCAAAACATTTAATGGATCAGTAGTAGCAGATAAATTATTTTTTTGAAAAAAAAAAGAGAGCCCCCACAACTCTTTGGTTTTGCTTTTTATTTCTTTAAGAGAAGGTTGTTATTTGGGGGTTAAGTTTAGGGGGAAGAAAAGAGAGCAGCCACGTTGGATAGTACCCTTGTTAATTATAATGCCAAGACATGCCTTGCACTATAATATATGAGTTTCCACCTCTTCTTAAGAAGCCCAAAATCAATGGACTTCATTTTCTCTGATGCAAAGCATTTTAGGTTATGCAATGTGATTCATAGTTGAAGGTGAGATAGTCATTCTACATTTTTGATAGGTGCTATTTTACTCCAACCTTCTTCCTTGTTCCAGTTATGGTAACAGGGAAAAAGAATAGTGAAATAAGCTTCTAATGGTAGTGATGATAAGGGTGTTCGTAGATTGAACTCTGGAAGTCCTGATGAACTTGGAAAATGGATTTTGAAGGGACATTATGATAAAATGGTGCAGGATTTTATTTTCATGGGAGATGAACTGTAGGTTATAGATTTTCATAGAATTTTGTTAATAATAGATTCCTGGTATTTCTTGCTTGATGTTTGAACATGCTACCCAATAATTCATGTATAGAGAGTATCTTGGTACATTGGACATTTTGGATCTTTGTCATCTCTATATATATTTTAGGGGAGAGGCATAGCCGGCTCCCATATGTCGCACGCTAGCGGGCAGCAAATGAGTCATGGGATGGGGCATCAATACAGGAGGGTCAAAGTGGCGGGAAAGAGATACTTCACTAAGAAGATAACGATCATTGTCAATCTCAAAAATCTCATTTTCAATATCCAAATATATAGAATAACTGTTCCCATTACTATCCCAAACTAAGAAAGTGTCATCGGAGATAAAACTGGTACATGGGCATCATAGAGGGGCAGTGGTGTCCTTTCAAAGGGTGAAAGAGGTAGATCTCCCGCTAGTGTGCAGCACATGGGCGGCGTGCCTGGCCTTTTCCCACTTTCAGTTTCGTAAATAAGATTTGTTAGAGAATCTAGCTATAATTTACACTTTGGAACCCCCCCCCCCTTTTTTATCTTGTGTAAGACACTTTGTAATCCAGTATGAATGAACTTCTTACAATGTTCCAATCCAGTTGGACTAGAGCAATATGTTTATGCAATCATCATCTTTTTTTTTCCATTGGTTTGCGGGCTGTTTCATATTTACCATGCTTCTTGCTTGCTCTTTCTCAGATGTCGTTGCTGACATGATCTACCATTTGTTTTCTTTCTTATGCAGATCTCCAGAGATGCTTGAATCTCAGTCCAAATGTTGTATAATGTAAAGGATGAATCCATCTCTCTCAATTACCTTTTCCTTTGTTTTTCATTTTCTTTTGCAATATGTGGTGAATAAGGTGATTTCATTTTACCAGAATTCAATAGTATACCGGTTTCCCTCAGCCTTTATCGATAGGATACATGGAATATTTAAAACCCTTTTGTATCGATATGTATCCTATGATGCATACTGATACGCATCGATACTTACTGATACAATACGATATACACCAATACGCAATGATGCGTATCGAAACTCTATGAAAAATTCAAAATCGAAGTGAAATGCACATTTAAGCATCGATACACACCAATGCAGTCATAAAATGGCCAAGATGGGTCATTTTTTAGAAAAACACAATTTTTTGAGATGTTTTTGTTCCAAAGTTGTTGTCAACCATTTTTCTCTCTAATTAAAGTGGAAATCAAAGTTGGGAACAATGATTTTACATTTATGGGACAACTACAAACCTTAGATTCTTAGTGCAATACTCTCAATTTAGTGTTTATGCATAATACATGTTATATATAGCTTTTTTTTAACTAATTTTTTTTATGCAAAAATGTATAAAAAAGTGTTTTATATCCATTTATGTGCGTATCTCTGATACAATACGATACCCTTTAATATGTATCTAAATTTTGGCTGACCGATACGACAATCAATACCGATACTTTAATCTTTGAGAGTTACATAAGTATAGTTTTACATCGATTATTTGTGAGACCTTAGATGTGTCTTAATATACCCTTGGGTTGTCTTCTTGTCTAATTTTGAACAGATCTAAGTATGAATGCTAGGTCCGAAGAAAAGGATGAGCTTAGCAGGGATACTAGTGTACTAGTGTCTTACCCAACCCATTGCCTCCCTTGACAAGTTTGTGACTGCAAGAGGCCATTGAATCCAAACCAAGGGACATGTTGAAGCGTGCCCAGCTTCTAATGGGACCGGGGCATTATTGATGGTATCAGAATAGATTCAAACTGTGTGTGAGACCATAGTGGAGACTCTGTGTCGAAAGGGGGGAAGATTGTGATCTGGTCTTGAAAATGTTTAAAAAATCTTGAAGTTGAGATCAATTTTGTAGAAAACTCCGGCCCAGCCTGGCCCGAGGTCTCATATGCCCAATTCTAGCCCAGTTTATTTGGGCTAAATACATCCCAGACCGTCTTCACCCTCTCGGCCTCTCTTCTTCCTTTTCTTTTTCCAATCCTCTCCAAAGTCCCACCGCAATTTCTCAAGAAAATTTTGTACTTCGCGCGAAATGGCGCATCAGCAACTGCTACCGTTACCGATCCAACGACCTTGTCTTCTCCCCTGCAACACTATAAATAGCTTGCAACGTGCTTCTGCTGCTCATAAACCCATCCTGATTCACTGTCTCTGTTCTGGGAGCGGCGGTGACACAAGAAACGCTCCTGCTAAGATTAGGTCGGGAGAAATCCCTCCGAATGCGCTTCGTCGGAAGGTGGATCCTCTTTGGAGGGGAGGCTTCAGTTTAGGAGTCGACTTGGGAATGTCTCGTACTGGCCTTGCACTCGGCAAAGGCTTTTCTCCTCGGCCTTTATCTGTAATACCACTAGATTATCTTTTCTGTTTTTTTGTACCTCCTATCTCCTCTTCCTTCTTCCTTGCTTTAGGGTTTCGTTTCAACTGGTTTAGGTTTTGGAGTTTCGTGGTAACAAGCTGGAGTTGCGACTTCTCGAGATTGCGGAACGAGAGGTACTTCTCTCCCTGTGTCTCTCTCTCTCTCGAATCTGTTCAAGTTTCGAAAATTTTGGAACAATTCAGCCACTGTTTTTTTTCTATTGGCATTCTCTCCAACAATTTCTTTGTTTATTTTGATTTGATGTGAAGTTTATGAGAGGGAAAGTTTCTACATTTGTCTTAAATTGAATATTCTGATTTTGGGAGTAATTTCTCTTCTTTATTGATATTATTATTGTGGAGGAACTCTAGGAAGTTGATGAATTCATAATTGGGCTTCCTAAATCTCATGATGGAAGGGAGACGCCTCAATCGAACAAAGTTCGCAGTGTGGCAGGAAGGTTTGCAGTTCGAGCCGCAGAGAGGTGATGCATACTGATCTCATTGTCACTTATTTTACTTCTTGCAAATAAAAGTTAAACATTGCATAAGGAATTTCTGGTGGATTGAACATCTATGCTTGAAAGTTAGAAATCCTATATGTTGCAGGCCATTAGTTGGAAGTTAGAAATCCCCAATGTTGCAGGCCATTAGTTGAGAGGTTTTTGTCCTCTGAACTTGAAAGATTTATTGATAAAAGTCTTTAGGTTCCAGTTCTACTGACGTACTGTGATATTAGTGAGAGGTTTTTTGTCCTCTTCCTATAGCGTTTGATCACAATGAAAGTTTCTAATTCCATTTTCAATGTCTATCCATGTTTAGAGGAACCTCTATTTGCTTTCAACATGAGATAATGATTTCAGTATTCCCTAAAAGCAGAGGTTGGCGAGTATATCTGCAGGACGAACATGGGACATCAATGGAGGCTCTTGACTCTATGATTGATTTGTAAGTTTTCTGTGATACAGCCTAATTATTTTTGGTTGCATACTTTTGTTTGGAGCAAGCAGACCTAGCAAGCAGACCTATGAATTGTCATGTGCCTGCCTTTTTTTTCTTGTGAGCAAATTGTCTTCAGTTTACTTTGCATAAGTAGTATTTGTGCTGCTTGCTGTAAAAACCACCAATATCTTTGTCCAAGCTTTGAGATCTGTAGTTAATGGTTTCCAGTAGACTTAAACTGTGAATGTGGTTCAAAAGATTGAATGCCTCTGGTTCATGTCACAAAGGAAGTGTCATGTCTGACTCCTCAAAGACAAAGCATCCGTCTTTAAGCACAAATCTGGCTATCGACCTTTGCTAGGAATTGATCCAATCATGCTGATTTTAAAGACCAAAATCAGCATGATTGGATGACATTCCACCATACAATGTCTAAACATTTCCCTGAGATAAGGGAAAAATTCTAGTGTTTGGTGGAATAGGAAAAAAAAAATTTAATGGTTGCATTCATTCAACTTTTCTTTATTTTTCAGCCTATAGATCATACCAGTCAATTTTTTTGGTTTTGATACTCAAGGTAGATAGGTGGTTGCATTTATGTATGTATTTGGATGAAGGATTACTCAGACTTAAGATCCTGAACCGTAAAATCCAATTATTTGAATTAGTAATTAATGCCTAAGCTATATATCACAGCCTGTTTCCTTCTAGCTGCTTCCAATTAATTTATTGGTCATATCTTTTCTTCCCCTTGCTTGGTATGCCAGTAAAAGCTTGAGCTGCTAGAGTGAATACATGGTTTGAGTTTCAGGGTGGCCACTGTAGCAAGAAAATGGCAAAAGGTGAGGACCACCTCCTCCTAACCACTCCTGGGACCCGGCAAAAGTTGGACTCGCACTAGGATATCCCCCCCCCCTTCTCCTTTTACAACTTGTGATGCTTTAGTATTAGTAGAAATTGCATGTTGAATTGTCATAAGATGTAAATTATTAAATGAAATTATATTGTCATAAGATGTAAATTATTAAATGAAATTATAAGAGTAGAAATGCCTCATCATATGAAAATTCTATCAATAATCTTTCAGAGGTGTCAAAAAGTCTGCTCGCCAAGGAAGAGTTGATGCCTTCGCTGCAATGGTATGCAAAACTTCTCTTCAACTATTTTTTTTTCTTGATCTGTTGAAAGATGGTGTTTTATCTAAATCTATTTTCAATTTTATCACAGATGGTACTGAAGAGATATTTCTCCATGTCGGGTTATGGAGCTGAACTTGTGCTTCCCAAGCAGTTGGACCTTCAACTAAAGCTTCTAAGGGGTCCTGCCAAGGACAAGGATTTTTTCCCAGAAAATGTTGAGGCTTGACAATTTAAGACCATCCAAACAGTACGTTTCTGAAGCCTTCGTGGAAATCATTTTTGAATACTATGATATTATTTCCCAATATTACTGTTGCTTGAACTGTTTCTTCCATGAATCACTTTTTAGATTGCCTTGTAATGTATGTTTTTCAATTTCCACAGTCCATACCTCTCCAATGTGCGTTGATTATTTTTTCAAATCCAGTACGTCCATAAGAAAAAAACCAATCAATACTTCATACTTCCAATCATAAGCAAACTACGGATTACATATCCCTTTTTTATAGATTGCTGTGAGTTTAGATATCTTCTACTTATACAAGCTGCTAGTTTCTTCAGAAGTTCCTCCAATTAGGCAAAATCAGGAAGTTGTTGCAAGGCTAATTTACATTTTGATATATGTTAGTTATTGGTGTCACAAATGTGTGGAATTTTTGGAAGACACAAGACAGAGATATGAGCAATCCATTATCATGGTTTTTCCTAGCTAAATCATTTGTTTATGATCAGAGTTGGGAGAGTGCACCATAATGGCTTGTGTATTGGTGCACATGCATGGACATACATGGCATGCACGCCAATGCAATGAGGTATTTGTTTGAATTAAATTCTGAATTTTAACACATGGCTAATCTAGACCAGGTCCTATTTATCCAATAATGGGAAGCTTGGAAAAGTTAAAGACCCCTTGCGACCATAATATTTCATCTATATTTTACTTTCTAAGGCCAATAATCCATCTACCTATATTGTTTAGGAAGGAGTTGATGACTGGCGGGTGTTCCACAAATAATTAGAATGTGTCTGAATAATTTACTTCTTGTTGGACATCATCTCTAATAATAATGAAATTGCCCATATTCAGGAACATTTTCTTTTCTTTTCTTGATTTGAAATAAAGAAATTATAGGTTTCATCTGGAATGTAGAATGAACAGCGTCCACCAGCACAGCACAGCACAGCATTATGGGTGGTAAGAGCAACAAGTGCATAAGAGCGATGGGTAATTTTGAAATCCCTGAAATGCAACTCAAGTAAATGGTTCCCTAGGCCATGTGGTTGGAGCTTGATGGAATCTTGTACTGGCCTAAATACAGTTTAAAGTTACATCCATGGTTTTGAAGTATTGAAGGACAACATGAAGAGTTTTTAGATTCTGCCTCTGCATTTGAGCAGGCTCATTCACGTTAATAGCAAGCTTGTCAGATGGGTATGAATTTCAATTGTGTAGTGGTGCAGGTTGTAGATTTGTTGGTTAGGACATAGGCCAGTAATGATAGGAATGTGCGCAAATGCTGATCTAGAATTACTTTTGTAAGTACACTGATGATGAGTAAATGCTTTTGTATGCTACTTTAGAAATGGGATTATCACCCAGAAATGTTTTTTCGCTTCTCATTCTCACAAGGGCCAGAGAGTCTTGACAGAAAATGCCTATCTCAACATAGGCTTACATCACAATCAATGTCTTTTCAATTCTGTTTCTCTTTGCAAAAGATTAACAATGCGTTCTATTGCTCCGAATCACCACTTGGTTCTCTGCCGAGTGTGGTCAATTGTAATCTGGCCACATTTACGGAAAAGCAGAAATTTCAGTCAGAGAGGCCTACCTGAATCTCTTCTTTTAGGTGGTAGACTCATGGTGAGTTGGTCGTGGCTCAATACAACTTGCTGAACCCAGATGGCTGTTGAGATTCTCCTACCCTTGGCAAAGAAAATTCCCTTTCAAGTGAAACCTGCAAACTTGCCATTACTTTTGCTACAGAAGCCCAAAGGATTGGAGAACAACAGAAGGCATAGGCGGACACAGCAAGGGCTCGCACAACCCCATCTGAGTACCAAGGGCATGCCATGACAAAAAGTACACCGGCAATCTCTAAACCAGGTGTCAATACAGCAAGTGGTGCCAACTGGAAGGAATTAATTGCTACCGAGGCAAGTGCTGAAGAGCCAAACAAGTACAAAGTCCAGCCTACGAGTGGGTGCACTGTCCGCGGTATAACAAAGAAGGGGATTGTGTAGGCAGCTACAATGGACCACATCACAGCCATCTTGAACCCTGTTTGCAAGGATAGACTCTTGTCCGGTTTTCTGTAGCAAAACTTGGACAGATTCGGCCTTGCAAGTCGGGTCAGTGCCATCACTGCTAGGTACATTGCTGACAGGATCAATACCATGGGCACCTCGGCGCTGTACCTGTTCGAAGAGAATGAACACCCAAAGGGCAAGTCAAACAATGCATGAAATTTGAGCTGGGTAAATAGCCTTTGATAGCCTAAAATTGATCCATTACTAGCATAATAAAGCCATAGGAGGCAGACGCTAACCACAATCCCAACATAATATAAGAGATTGTTTTTGGAGTCATCATTTAGATGCATTCACAGTTCATGCCAGGGACAATGACAAACATGTATATGCTTCTTGGATATATCTTAGCACTGAGGCAAAAGCATACAAGTGATTTGTTATCTTACCCAAGTGTTTGTCGGCGTTGCTCATGCCATTGAAGACCTAGTGGTAGAACTGGCCAAGACCACCAATACCATGGTTTTAGCCACGGAACGCTAGGGAATGTGATTACACTGTTAGGCCCACAGGGTATGCTCCATCGGAGCTTCAGATCTGCCACCCAATAAAGAACATGTTACTATGTAATTTCATCACAATAATATTCAAAATGTGTGATTGGATATTCCAAATACTCCACAATGTGTAATGGGCAAAGAATTGATTCCTTACAGTAATATGAAGCATCCATCTGATAGCCCAGTGGTAGTCTGTATGTGCCGTCAAGCTTGGTGCCATTAGGTTGTGGATGGAACAATGGACGGTCAAGCAAGTCCGGGAAGTAGCTAACCAGGAAACCCTGGTCTGCACCATCCGGGTTTTCACGTCCAACCTCCAATTCATGCATCATGTGCTTGAACACCTCCATTGATGGCTTAAGTCATTAGGGGAGAGAGAAAACACAAATCAGTGATTGAATAACAGACTTTCACAATTTAGCCTATTTGGGTTTGAACCAACAGTGCGAGAGAGCATACCTGTAGCACAAACAGGCCAGTGTGGAAGATGCAGGGGTTGATGAAGACAGCACAGAATTGTCCACACTGGAAGAGTTCATCTGTCTTTTGGAGGAAGAGATTATCAGAGTCAAGCATGACCACCCTATCATACTTCACCAGGCTCCAAGCATAGAGCTTGTTCATCGTCAACTTAAACCTGTCATAGTTTCGTTCCGTCTGGTATGGGTTATGCAGGTTTTCTACCCTCATCACTTTCACTCCATCTTCCTTTTCCCTGCATCAAAACCAGCTTACCAGATGTCATTTGACTGCAAATGCAATTTTAATCTAATCTGATTGATAAGAAACATTAGTCTAGATCTCGAATCAGTTAATCAAAATGGTCTTTGATCAATCAGGTAAAGAGTCATTGATCCAATTTTTTTTTGAAGATTTCCCTTGCTTTGTTTGGAAGGAATTTAATGGGAGTGTGACCAGTCAACGAAGTAAACCGTCACCACAAGCCTCCAAAAAATTCAACTCGTTTTCGTCAATTAAATCTCGCTGGGACATTTACAGGTCTCTTCCGCACATTAGGTGACCCCCCTCTCTCTCTCTCCAGAAAAATAAAAGAAAAGGTCAAAAATCAAAATATCTTGAAGCCTGAAGGAGAAGGTAACGAAAAGGAGAAATTTTTTTCAAAATTCTAATGAAGAGACGAGAGACTATGGCCAGCCAAGCAGGTGGGAAGCGAAGAGATGAAGAAGGAAGAAAATCTAGACAACATTGGCCGTCCGATCAGCTTTCCTGTTTTTTCCCCTCGTGATGTGTAACCCACTATCGGAAACATGACTTTACCCCTTTATTCACTGAACAGGAAAGTCAGGAATCGAGATTCCTACGAATCCAACGGCTCCTATTGTCTGTCCAAGTTCATCCATCCAATTATAGTATTTGAGTTCACCGGAGTATACTAATTAGATGCCAAACGGTGCCGTGCCGGAAAGCAATCAAAGCATCCAGATATTGTAAGAGAAGAGAAGAGTATAGGACTTTAAGATGTAGTAATTCGAGAAGTGGTGGCGGAAGATTTTTCACTTACAGAGCTTGAACCCATCGGATCGGTACATCAAGAGAGGCAATGACGACGAGATCGGCGTCCACATGAAGTCTTGACAGAGATCTGAGCATCACGCGAGTCGCAACATAGAACTCATAATCCCTTGGAGTTCCCATATACATCATCGATACGTAAGCGTTCCGATGCACTCTTTCTTCCTCAGACACCACGCTTTGAATCGCAACCGCTGCAAGAGTAGCCATCACCAACAACAAAACCTTCAACCTTCCCAACCCCAACCTCCTTCCGTTCCCCATTCTTCTTGTTTCTTCTTCTTCAACAAAGAATCGTTCCAAGACCTAAAAAAGAATCAGCTTTAAGGGAAGCAACCTTACTCAAAATTGAGTCTTCCCTCTTTTCTTCTCATTTTCTGAAATCAGCATCTTCGGAGGACAAAATAACGAAGCGATTTCAGGAAACTGGCACAGTAAACTGTCAGAATCAACGATCGCCGCCTGAATTCACAGGAAATAGGCAAAGGTTCCGATTAGAACGACGGAAGAAAAACAAGAAATGGTTTTTCTCCGCCGTTCTTCGTAAGGGAAAGGGAAAGGGAAAGGGGAAGTTGTCAATAGAGTTGCAGAGAAAGGAGAGGGGAGGAGTCGAGAGAGATACAGATTACAGATAGGGCTCGAGAGTCGTTTTCTCTTCTTGTGAAGAATTTGAAGAGTGGAAAGAGCCCTAAAATGTCTCAAATAAATAATAAAAAAGTTGCTAATTTAAAGGTAAAGGAAAATATACAAAATCTGTGGGCCCCGAATTTCCAGCCGTTTGCGACGTGACATTGTGCAACAGCACTAAAACTGTCTTGCATTCTGATGTTGCCACGTGGCAATTGCGGGGTAAACCTCAGTCCTAATGGAGCCTCCTTCCCCCCACTGAGCAGGGTAAAAGTTTGATTTGTAGTAAAGTGGACTCTTTGACTTTTCTTAGTTTTTACATTTTATGGGGTTCATGATCATGGATAGTTCACCTAATATGGAATCTATGGACCGGCAGTTAGTTTTGTCGTTAGCATCATGGCTTTAGGTTCGGATCGGCTGTATGGGCCGTATCATATCGATATCAGCTGAGATAATTCTGATACAATCTGGGATTAGGTATCGATATTGGAATAGGGGTAAAATTGTAAAGAAATTTTTTTATATAATGAAAAGTAAAGGGTAAAATTGATCTATGAGATCCAAGAATGCGGCAAGTGTCGGACCCGCTTGGGAGATCGGTGAGGTATTCTCACCAAGAATATAATCAGTATCAAGGGGTTTGGGAGTGAAGGTGTGTAAACTTTAGTCTCACATTAGATTACTGGATTAATTGATAAACTCTAACCTCCTTAACATGGCGCAATATGTTTTAAAATTTTGATGTCTATGAGTCAAAGAAAACAATATTATACCAAGATTAATAAAGTTAATGCGTTACAAGATCGACCCAACACAAGTCAATCTAATATTTGTATCTTATCGATATTGGCCAAGTCGGTCGATAACTGAATCCATGATTAGCATAGTTTTTAAAAATAGAAGGAAAATTGCACTATGACAACGTGAAAAGAATTGAGTTCCCAGATGGAATAGAGTTTATAGTCCATAAACCATAGAGACTATAGGTCTATTCTCTCTGTCACGTCCCATTTAGATATCTTAGGAGATGGTGGTGGGTGGTAGGTGTTCGTGGCTTATTACAAGTTTCCCACGTTGTCACCTACTCTTCTTCTACTGTGCATTGCATGCTACACGAAGCTTAGAGACGCTGTGCTACCCCCGGCCACTACCCCACAGGCCACGACCCACATGGCTATACAGGGCTGGAGCGATGGTTGGTGTTTGCTTTTCACCTAATTAAGCCCCTAATCATTTTGATTTTCTTATTCTTTTCTTTTTCTAAGTTGTGTTTGGTAGTGAAGAAAAAAAAATTGATCTTGAGCTTTTAGCGTTCTAATGGTGGCTCAAGATCTTCAACCATTTGAATAAGAAGCTTAGTTCTCACAAACCTAATAGATATTAGGAAGCATCACCTAGATATTTATCATGGGTAACAAAGAATTTTAGTTTCATGTTTGGTTATTGGTTGGTCTCACTTGAAATTATTAGGGAAACACTTTTTAAAACTTGTTCTTGGTAATTTTAATTACTACTCCTATTGATCTCCTTGAAAAAAAAAGTGTTTCATTGTCTTCTCTGATGTTTATGTTCTTATTTATTTATTTATTATTTTTTTTTTTTTTATGATGATGATATATTTAGTGTGAACCTTTGGATTCTCGCACATAAAATAATAATGCAAATCAATTTATGACGAGAAATTTTGTCCCTCTAGCATTTTCATTTTTGTCCACACACAGACCTTGTTTCAAGAGGGTTGGGACGTCTTTTCAAACAAGGCTGTGTATGGACTGAAGAACTCTATGGACAAAGTTATTTCCCCCTTAATTTATTTAAACACTTTAAATTTGCTGATGTATTAATGTTTTTTTCTGTAGTATAAAGAATAAAGATTAAGACTTGAGATTGCAATGGGTATGCCCCAGTAGATTGGTATTGAGCACATGCATCGTATGGCTGGGATCCATGCATGCCATGTTCCTCATATTACACTCTTAAACGGGATAATACATCCCTTAGTTACATGTCGAATTAGGATTAATAGTATTCATTACTTGGACATTTGGATTTTATTATATTCGCTAATTAATTAAGAAGTCATTGACCCATACTAACTAGCTCAACCATGGAAAACTAAAGGTGTGAATGCTTTGGTTCAATAATTTGACCATTTCAATTAGTTTCCTCAGCTATCAGTCAACTATATGTAAGTAGATCAGGTGAGGCCAATATCGTATGAACAAGTAGACCCGCAATATCCCTAGTCTACATGTCAAGTTTTAATCCAAGATATCACCAAGTGGTAAAATAAAGTTTTGAAAATATAGGCACAAGCATGTGCATAAATATACGAATTAACTTATTGCTAAAAAAATATAAGGATGTATGGTAATCCATGGGAAGGTATTTGATTGAATTAGAACAAAAAAATTATATATGATTAATCCAAACCTAGACTTGTCTATCCAACAATTAGGATCCCCACATCATCCTACCACATTGCTAAAAATTATGAAACATCTATACATGGCCACAAAATGGTCCCTCACCCTCAACCTCACCCTCACTATAACTTGTAGATCTAGTTTTCTGATTTGGATACTAGGGGAAGAATCTCCTCAATAAGCATTTAGATCTACCATATGTCAGATGAATTTGAAATTCTGAGAATGGATAGATTGCAAGTTTCCCCGCTCACCATGGTTTCAATTCATTGTATCAAATATGGTATCGGTACTGATACTAATTCTCACGGATCGAACCATATCATTTGAGAACATGGTTTTTGCCCTTCTTTTTTTTTTTTTTTTTAATATATATATATATATATATATGTATTTATTTACGTTTTTTCCTTTAGTTTGTATCATTTTATCGATATAGACTCTACCAAAAATCAATATCAATCTTTATTAATACCAATAAATATTAAGTAATTCGAGCAATCCAATACATATTTCTTATACTTCTCACATATTAAATTTCATACTAATCCAAAATACCATTCTCCCATTCATATAACAAAAGTTTCCTATGCCTTCATCCAAAAACTTGTTGAGACATACCTGACTAAATAAAAAACAATAAAAAATTTAAGATAAGAGGAAACATAAAATAGGGACGTAGCAAAGATAATCACCAGCACCGGAGTTGAACAGAAGATATGGATCACTACGACACCTTAAATCGTCACTATCATTATTAATAAAATATTTATTGTCACCGAACAATTTGGTGGGTTTATCCCTGGCCAATTAAGAATTACCAAACCTTACAAACATGTGCTTTGCAAGGCCCTAAGTGCCTAACTGCCCAGACGAATAAATGGACGGAGCTCGATCTCAAGCCGAGTGAAGCGGCCAGATTCAGCCAACACATGAACCACATGATCAGAGTATTCATTTTCCCTAATTTATAATATGGATGTCTGATGAGCTATTGGTGCGGGCTATGACTTTTTTTTTTTTTTCTCTTCTTATTATCTTTAACGTTGCTCCGTCCTTTAATTGATTGAAGCTCTACTTTAATTTCTAAGCTTTTTGGTCGTGATTCCTCACTAACAAAATCTTTTACCAGCCAAGGCACATTGATGAGGATAGATATTTATAAGATAAGGAAGTCATGGTCAAGAAATTTCAAATCATCTAGGGGTGCCTCTGCTTGGTATCTTCCTTCTCCAGGTTGGAAAGTCTCCAACTGGGGGAGCTGTATTTACGCGGATGGAACACATTCTTTATGTAAGAATGGCAATGGCAACTCCGTGTAAGTTCCTTTGTTATATGGGGAGAGAGAGACATAGTATGCATTGTTGGCTTGTTGAGACCAAGCAATTCCCCACTTGCAGAAAGGATCTAATACCTTTATTTACATTTTGAAAATGAGTGGCTCACATTCTTATGCGTGTGATGTACAACTACATTCACCATCTCACCTGATACTCATTTGAATTATGTATCATTGCCTATAGGGGTGGTAAAAAAACTCACTCAATCGAAACCGTCCTAGCTTGTCTTAGCCTGAATAGGGCCTTGACATTTCAGTCTATAGGAAGGATTAGGATTGAGAATTTTAGGTCTAAGGTCAGGTTGGGTTGAGCCTTGGTTGAGATCTCAACTCAACCTAATCAGAATCATTCCAACCTGACCTTGTATAGTAAATACATAACAATATAAATATATTAACAATTATAAATGGGTACCTATAAAAAAAGATTTACAACAAATCTTTTGTTTTTCACAATCTACATATATACGAAAACATTGATCTTTAGCCTTTGCAATGTATCAAGATCAAACAACAAAGTATAACCCAAAAAAAAAAAAAAA
>NC_056562.1:30060664-30064087 GCF_013358625.1 Macadamia integrifolia
AAAAAAAAAAAAAAAGGTAACTAGTAGTACTAGGTTGGTCTGGCTTGGCTAAGCTCGGCCCAATCAGGGTCCATTGAGGCTGGACTAGATTGGGTTGGGCTAAACTCGACAGGGTTGGGTCTAGGTTGAGATAACTCAGCCAGACCTAGGCTGGGGCCACTGGGCTGATCTAGGGTTGAGTTAAGAGACCTTAGGGTTGGGTTAGGGTTTTAAAAAACCCAGCCTGACCCACCCATTGATACCCCTAATTGCCTATTATTGCTTCACGAAATAGATCGGTTAGGAATTGGATCGGGTTGGAAATTGGATCTCCGGATCAATACACTCTAATGCATATTATATATTTAAAAAAAAAAAAAGGGAGATAGAGTAGTTGCTTGCATCAGCATATTGGGTCAATGGTGAGAACGCACAAGATGGAGCAACGTGGTCTTTTTGTACATGTCTGTGTCTAGATATAAGCAACACCAAACCGTCAGGATCCTATCTTCTAAAAAAATAAGGAGATGTAGGGATAGGGGAGCCGGTGACGCAAATGGAGGGAAAGAGGTAGGGGAAGCAGAGAGGGGCGAGGAAGAGAGAGGGATCGAGAGAGTTGCTGGAGGATCCAATGGCGGAGAAGAAGAAACCCCTACCATCGCAGCCCCAGATTGTGGAGAAACCTCATGGACTGGGTCTAACTGATGACTAGCATTTTGGTGTTATTTATCGGTCTAAACTCTAAACAAAGGTTTGGTTGGTCGGACCATCTGAACAGGTACTTACTCCAAAGGCCAAGATGTGGACCTCATACTGGGATTAATCAAGATTATTTCTTTTCCAAGTCCAGATTGGTTTGAGGTCCGGTTCGGTCCAAACCAGCTCTCCAGACTAACCAGTTTGAACCAATAACCCTGTCCTTCCAACTTGCGTCTAAGTTGAATTAGATGAGAACAAACAATTCAATAATATATTGTTAAAGTTTGTGTCCTATCCGATTAGAGAAGGGGAATAGAAACTGAATCGAAACGCATTAGCCAAGTTGGTCGAGTGGTTCAGACCTGGCTATCAATCGTGACAACAATACTGATTAGTGGAACTTTTACATAGAAATCCCCCACCTTTTATGAGAGCGGATCAAGTTCACCTATGAGTATGAACAAGAACAATCCTGATCTGTGGATTTAGAATCAATTTTCTCTCTCTTCATTTAATAGATTCTAAATCCACGGATCAAAGACGTACGAGAACATTCTCGTATGTGAACCTAATCCGTTCACCTCTTGTATGCACTAAACAAGCTTTTGAAGCTTCAATTGTTTTAATTGGTGCTTCATGGGAACGTAACTCCTTTTTCTCATGCTTTGCAAACTAATTGCCTTGATTTTCATCCACAATATTTCTTTGAGGTGGCATATCCATGCTTCCTTCCTTCACCAAGAGGTGCAATTCAGGTCCAATTTGATTCAAAACTCATCAATTTTAGTGAGAAGTACTTTCACCAAAGGTTGATGGGGTATCATATCTTGCATTCGGTCACTTGTATTCGTGGATTGATTCTGAAGGATTGTGGGGCTCGAGGCCTAGAGGAATCGGTCAACTTTGCTTGTTATTTTCATTATTGGGGCCTCCAAGAACTGCCGGGTCCTTGGCAAAGGTTGGGGCATGGATTTAGTAATTGATAACGGTATCTACCGATCAAATACTGATTTGGACCCGATTGGTGCAAATTGGTCACTTTTACCTTTACTTTTCACAAAATATACCTTTTTTTTTACGTGTTTACCCCTAAATCGATACTCATAACTGATCCGGATCGGTTAGGTATTGGTATTTGTCTCAACCGATACCGATACTTAGAACCATGTTTGGGGGCAATAGTCCCTAAGGAAAAAAAATTAGGGCTACAAGGGTTTTTTTGGTAATATATGTCCATATAGGATTTCACTATACATTTGTAGCAAGATGATTTTCTCTGAAATCTAAGAAAGATGTGAAGACAAACAAGTATAACTCTATTCTTTATCGATAGTAAAGCAGATCCCATCTCACCATGGACATAAACAATCATTTTAAATCACAAAAATACTTTTGTATTATGACTGTTTGTTTATGATTTTCATTCTTTTTTACATCGTTTTAAATTTTCATTTTCTATAGTGCCTTCGTTGTGTCCTTCCTCTTATCTATTTGTAGTCGATTCAATTTAACTAAACTTTATATGTCAAAATGATATCAAGTGAGGAAAAGTTTTTCTGATTGGGTTAGGATTTCTCAGGTAGTGTTGTAAACTTTATATGTTAAAATGATATCAAGTGAGGAAAAGTTTTTCTGATTGGGTTAGGATTTCTCAGGTAGTGTTGTAAACTTTATATGTTAAAATGATATCAAGTGAGGAAAAGTTTTTCTGATTGGGTTAGGATTTCTCAGGTAGTGTTGTAAACTTTATATGTTAAAATGATATCAAGTGAGGAAAAGTTTTTCTGATTGGGTTAGGATTTCTCAGGTAGTGTTGTAAACTTTATATGTTAAAATGATATCAAGTGAGGAAAAGTTTTTCTGATTGGGTTAGGATTTCTCAGGTAGTGTTGTAAACTTTATATGTTAAAATGATATCAAGTGAGGAAAAGTTTTTCTGATTGGGTTAGGATTTCTCAGGTACTGTTGTCATATATTTTGACAAACATGAGAGAGTTGGTAAGACTTTGTCCAAAGACCAAACTTTGCACTATAGCTCAACTTGATAGATTTGTTTATTTATCTTATCCAACTTCTTGTAGAAATATAATAGATTTGGGTTGAGCAGCAACTGTTTTTTTATCACATGATCACAATGATGATGGGTTATGATTCAATAAAGATGATGTAGAAACGCAACAATAAAAGTTGCAAAAAAGAATTAAAAAAACAAGAACAAACAATGTTACATGCTATATGCTCTCTTTTGTTGAGGACGCTTCATACACCTAAATAGTTTACGGTAGGGAATTAATCTCTATTTCAATACATTATGAGAGAGGATTCTCTGCACTTTTAATGTGGAGAGAGATATGTGCCACACATTAATGAGTGTTCCAGAACAAGGTGAATCTAGTGCATAGCGCACTGGTTGCAGCCTCTGCTTGTAGAGCAGGTGCCACTAAGGGTGTTAAAATATAACCGAAATCATTTACCAAAAGTGAAACTGGCTGGTTTTAACCAATCGAACTGCACCATAGTAAATTGATCCAGTTTTCGTTTTATAGGTCATAATTCTGGTTCAGTTTGGTTCAGAACCGAAAAACCAATGGTTAACCGAAACCTAGTATGAAAGACTTAAAGTGTTTTGAATTTCAATGGGTTTTTACGAAAAAATGGGGGGGAGAAAAAAGCAAAGTACTAATCGAGAAAAGAGTTTCACTTTCACACAATCACACTTCTTGATTTCCTAATTTCTAGGATCAT
>NC_056562.1:30064107-30138813 GCF_013358625.1 Macadamia integrifolia
TTTTTTTTTTTTTTGTAAAGATCATAGTTAATTAGTTATCATATGAGTAGTCTTTTATATTGAAAATATATTGTCCCTAACAAAATAAAAGTATATTGTCTTGACTCTTTAAGAAATTTAATATATGTAGAATTCACACTAGCTGTAAGATGTAAACCATTTTCTAAAACGATACTATTAACCACATGTAAACCAGTTTTGAGCCGAATAACAAAAATCGATTAGAAACAGCTAAAATCAAAACCAGATGAAAACGATTCTGATTCACCTTATTCCTATCCAGTATAGTTTTGGTTTCACCTTATCAAAATGTAAACCGAACTAAAACCGAACCAGATAACCAAAATCACACCGTTTGACACCCCTAGGCATTAGGTTTGTGGTTTAGGGATCAACTCTTGTCACACCCTCCCTCCCTCCCTCCCTCCCCTCTTGTGTGTGTGAGTAAAGTCCCCTTGGGTAATTCCTTCAAAAAAAAAAAAAAAAATTGTTCCAGAACAAGTGAAGAGAGTTTTGTGAGCCCAAGGCTTAGTAGACATGTATGAAAATGTCCATCTGGGCTGAGAAATTAACATGTTTTAAATAGAGTCAAGCCCAAGGCCCATCCTGATGGACCGGTCGGAGTTGCACCCCTCAATTGGGCCACAAAATGTCATCCTTGATGGCTGGCTCGTGCATATTGCCCGAATCGTGTTGGGACATCAACCTAGAAGAATCTGAGTTTTAAGGCAATACAGGCCATTAATAACGGATCAAACCCGGATCCTCTCAAATCAGGAGATCGTTCAATGAGCTCTGCTTATGCGACACTTGGTAATGAGGAATAATGGTTGGGAAATCGCCTCACCAAAAATACACCCATCCACCCTACTTTACCTGACAACCAGACCCAGCCCAACCCGACTGCTATACCCTCTCCCTCTCATTTCCTTCATCTTCCTCCAATGGTGCATTTGTGGATAGATGATATGTACATTAGGATCATTGGATAGAAAGAACATGATCTAGATTAGACACATCAAATTTCAATGTCTAATTCAATTGAAAGGTTGTCCCACATCTCCATCAATGCCACGCGCTAGTTTACGTGACATAGGCGGTGTGCCGATCCTTCTCCCTTTTATCATATATTCCAGTCTAATTGCTAATGAAGTACCCATCACCTCTTACCAAAAAAAACAAAAAGTCCCAATCACATGTGTTGGCACACATCTTGTGTACAGATATTTCACGTGTGTTCTAGACATTACTGTGCACTCTTCTAATTCTGGGTGGGAACAAACAATTTAGATTAATATTAAATAACTCAAATTTCTCTTGTCATTTTTAAAATAACTCAAATTTCTCATATGATTTTTGAAAACGTCGCCTTCCATGGTTATCATGGATTACTACCTTTTTTATAACAAATTGTTTCCCCACCTTTTTAGATTGATTTTGAGTAATTTTTGAGAAATTATTTCCATATTGTCCAATTCATAACAAGATCACAACGGTTGATTCGACCCATGAATCCATGATTAAAATCCCCCCTCTTATAGACTATAATCTTATTACTAATCTTGTGTGCAAAATTATATATATTTTTTTAATTTAATGATTTTGAACGAGACTCTTTGATTAAGGAAATTCATTAGAAACACCCTTATTTCTCTCTCCACCCCTAAAAATATCTTCTTCTCCAGTTCTCTCTAATTTATAAGTAGTTGCATCTCATGCATATTATCTTTATTCATAAATTGTATTTTTTAAAATTTATTAAATCATTCCCTAAGTTTATTTTTATTTAACTTATTCCCATGCATTCCACAAGTTTTCTGCCTGGTATGGGGCAACTTCACATTTCTAGACACCCTAACATAGCATAGGGATCATCGTCTATCACATTCATTTTTAGGGTTTCGTTGTATATCTTCTTATTTCTAGAAAGGCTTGGCTGGTGACCAAATAACAATCCAAATCAAATATCATCACTCTTTTTATCTAGATGAGATAGCCATGAAAATTTAATAATTCAAGCACTTCCTCGTACTTATATTGGTGTTTCACGTGCAATTAGGTGGTGACATGTGTTTTATCTACTATCATTAAGAGTGCATGAAAAAACATTTATGAAAGCATGCATAAAGGACACATTTCATCAACCAACTGTACCAAACATAGGCAAGAGTAGGTGACTCAGGTTCTAGAAATTAGCTCTAAACAAAAAGGAGAAGGGGGATTTTTTTTTCTTCTTTTGATGTAAGTTTGAGTGTCAATAAACTAGGTAAGAGCCACTGAGAGATCACATAGGGACCTTCAAGGGGGTTAGAAAAGACCAACTAAGAACCAGCAAAAGCGGGCCCACTGGGCCACACTTATTTCAATACTATCACTATTTACTATTACTGTTTTTCAAGAAAGTGAAGGTTAGGAGGGTTGCAACAACTTTCCCTAGACTAATGCCAAAACCTAATTGCCTAGTAGCCTACCACTAGGCGAGACGGATCCCTGAAAAGAGAGAGATTAGTTCATTGGGTGTTGGATATAATGATGGAAGCCTTTCCAACCCAAAGGCCAACCAAGTGCAACAAATGTTTGCCATGTGGTAAAATGGATGGGCTATATGTAAAAAAAGGAAAATTATATTTCACTATATCTAGAGAAGTATCTCATTTCACTATTTGTTCATATAGCAATATATGGATGCATCCCGAATTTTTGAAATATGGCCAGTTTCTTCTTATATCCATCCGGTGGTTAGATTTTATTCTTCTTCTTTTTTTTTTTCTTTAAGATAGGGTGAATGAAAATTTTCATTCAAATAAAAACAAAACAGTGGGGGATCAATCATCACATACTTACAAAAAGGTTTAGTGCTAACCTTAGAGACTAGTTGATAAAGACATGAAAGATTGTTTTAGCTATAAATCTCTTGGGTTTACTTGAAAATATTATTCATGGTAGTATGGGAGGTAATAGGCCTACCATATTTGATATGTGTGGTTTCGAACTGTCCAAATGAAGTAGCAGGTGATAGCAAAAATTGAAATTCGGTAGTTCAAATCATATTTGGTTTAGATTTGATTGAGAGAAAAGGTTCTCCAGTAGTTAGATTTCATATCAATTCACGAGGCTTGGATTAAAATTCAAATGGTCCGTGCCCAGCCTACCAAAATGTTAATAGAGTTAAATAAAATACTTTGTGAATGTGTACTCTATTTATATTACATATAGAAAACTCCCATTAATAGAATGTCATACATACAAGTAGGTGATTCATTCTTCCTATAAATAGAAGTATGCATATGGCCACTTACGGGTAGGTGATTCCAAGGGTGTCAATGGATTGGGCTGATTCAGTTTCGATCTGTTATTAGGCCAGCTCAAAACCAAACCATTAATAAGTTACGTTTCAGTCAAATTTAATTTGGTTTGGTTTCTTATTGAATTTTTATTATTGGTTTGTAATTGGGCTACTATTAAGTTAGATCTAGTCTGGTTTTCATTTTACACATATACATAAGGAAATCAGTAGAAAAATTGGGGGTTCTTTTGTGTTTTAGATTTCTTATCGAGCTACTATCGGTCTAATCTCGGTTTTTATTGGGTTCAGTCCGATTTTCATTCTCATTGTGCATTCAGTCAATATAATTTGGTTTTGATTTCTGCCAGTTCCAAAAATCTAAACTCAAAATCAAACCAATAATGGTTCAACTCAATTGATCTGCATTGGACCGATAGGTCGGTTCGACCGATTCGGTCTGAACTTTAACAACACCCTTAGGTTATTCATACTAAAATATAACGGTCAACGAAGAGAGAGAAACAAAACTATACGTGGAAGCTGTGGTGTGTATAAAACCCATGCTCACTAGGAGGTCTCGAGTTCGAGTCTCCTAGCTGTTACCTACTTCCCTCCCTACCTATCAAAAAAAAAAAAAAAAAAAAAAAGGGCGTCCAACACCAAAGTCCAACCCAACGTGCTCTCAACTCTCAAAGCTCCACCATTTGCCGTCCGATTGGAATAAGATCTTTCGCTCAATTTCCAATTTTAACCTTACCGATATCCCTTATTTATATGTCAAACAAGATCAAACCTCCTTCTTGTCTCTCAGTTAAGTCAACCATCGTTTCGCGGGAACTCCTTTCCCGTCAAATGGAGAAATACCATAGCAGTCGCCGGAAAATCGCCGAAGATGGGAATGGGATACATCGCTCTCCCCAATTGTTACGAACCACAAGCACATCATTGCCGGAGATTCCTCCTTTAAAGTTAAATTCCGGCAGAAAATCCGTCGCCCTGCCGAATTCCGCCACCAGAATTAGAATCAGTAGCAGTAGCAGAAGCAGTAGCACCAGCAGAGGTAGTGAAGAGAACAGAAATCCATCAGCCACTATAATTCCAGCAATCATCAAGAAGCCTCAAGCTGATCATAAGCTCATGATCAATATTCCGGTCCGGAACTTGCAGAGTCACCGGAGTCCCGACGTAGTGAAATTCGTAGAGAAAGTGAAACCAAAGAGGCCAGGATCAGTTTCTCCCTCGGCCTGGGCGTTATCTCCTGGAAGGTCATCGTCTTCTATTTTTCCGGTGCCGGAATCTCCGGATAATAATTCCGGTCGAACAGCAACAACAACAACGAAACAGAGCTCACAGAGCTCCAGAAGTGTCAGTAGCGTATTGAATTATTTCCGACAGAAGAAGGCTTCTTCAGTCCAAGAGGAAGCGTTCCATCAATTAAGAATTATGCATACGAGATTGCTACAATGGAGATTCGCGAATGCGAGAGCTCAATCCACTTTAGCCGCTACGAAGCATTTTGCAGAGGTAGGCAAAGAAAGGCCATTTTTTTGGAGTTGTGCTAGCACGACCGGTGGGAGGACGAAAATTCCATCCTTTCCTCTCATCTGCATGATTGTTAATTTGTTATTATTATTATTATTATTTTTCTCAAAAGACAAGCTTGTATGATATAATTATCACCTATGCTTCGTTGAAGGATGGAAATTTTATCCTTCCACCTGTCATTTAGGCTGTGTTTCTGTTCCAAAATAGTATTTCTAGATTAGAAATATTTTTTGTGTTTCTAGTAATTTGGAATACTTTTATATCAACAAACATTATATGATAAAACCCCGGGGATCTACTAAAAAAAAATAGAAACATGTATAGAATGCATATTAACATGAGTATACTTTTTATTCTGTGGTGGTGATGGTGCTGAGTCTGCTGATAGTGGCAATGGGGATGGTGGTGGAGAATCAAGATTCGAGACTTATATAAGTTGGGTCTTTTTTATTGACCAACTTTGTTTTGGTTGTTCAAAAATCACTTCCAATGTGTTTCTCATATGACCAAGATTTTTTTTTTTTTTTTTTTTAAATATTTTTTTTTTTTTACTTGTTAAAAAATTGCATGGAACATAAGAGGATGATTGGCTGTGGCCTAATAGAAGACTGGTTTGAATTTTTGGCAGGATAGGATATTTAAGGTTTGGTTAAGGATCTACCATCTGCGCAATTCCATTCTAGAAAAGAGGCTTCAGATTCAGAAACTCAAACATGAGATGAAGATAATTCAAATTATTAATCCTCAAGTTTGCATTCTTAGCGAATGGGAAAAGATTGAGAAGAAAAATTCAGAAGCAGTAGCAAGAATTGGGAGAAAATTGTCTGCATCATCAACTGCACTTCCCTTGATAAATGGTGCCAAGGTAAAGATTAGGGAACAAAAAACTGTTGTTAGCCTACATTAGAACACCTCCAATGAACTATTTTATCTAATTTTCATTTTTCTTTTTTGACCATTTAATGGGCAAAAGGCTGATACAGATTCAATTCAGAATGCAATGCTCACAGCCATAGGTGTCATGGAGAGTATTGAAGGAACAATTATGAAGTTCATCTCAAAGGTTGGATTATGTAATTTTCTTATTGTATCTTTGTAATAGAGTCATTTCATATAATTCTTATTTTGTAAGATTTCCCATTTATATATATAAATATATATAATATATTTTCTCTTTTTTTCTTTGCAGGTTGAGGAAACAGGTTCATTAGCTTCAGAGCTAGTCAATACTATAGAACAAGAGAAGAAAGGTTTAGAAGAATTGAGGAAGGAAATCACTGTTGTTGCATCACTTGAGGTGAGTTTTGTTGGAAGTTCCAGTATATTTAAGTTGTTATGAATTAAATTATATTGTTCTTAGGTCTTGATGTTTCAAATGCATGGTTTTCTTGATCATTTATCCTTCATTTCTTTTACCAAAGTAAATAAATCCTTACGATGTTTTTGTTTGTGAAAACTGCGTCAAGACGCTAGATCAGTCATTCCTACTTTGAGGCATCCGAGGTTTTGATGTTTTAGATTAGTCTATATATGGACATGATTAATCTTGTAGTATCCCATATGAGTACATGAAAAGGGTTACCCAAAATGGTATTTATCTTCTAATTCTTGTTTCCGATTGTATCAAGACATACTTCTTTGGCTCAACTCCTGGCATCCCTAAGGTCATTCTCTCCCATTTTGGTGATAGGATTAGATACAACGCTAGTCCTCATTTGTCCCCTGATCTTGTTGATGTTTGGGTTGTCCTTCTAAACCACCCTGAAGGGCCAAGGGTATCCGACATCTTCTTCAATGAACCTTGAATCCTTCTAGTAGATTGTCTGGTCATATGTGATCTAGTCTAAGGGTTTCATCCCTAAGCGTAGTTTTATTGTCTAGAGAGCTCTCACCTCTACCCTCCCTACTTAGGCTTTCCTTCAATAGAGGTTCATTTCTATCCCAAATGCTAATCACATGTTCTTCCCTTGCCATTCAAGAACATTTGAAAGGGCATTCTTGCCAAATGCTGGCCCACCCCAGGAAAATCCACCCATTTTTCAAGGGAACGGGTCTAGGTCCTTGCCTCTTTTAGAGGTAAGTGAATCTGTGATGTCATGGGAGGTTAGCTTTCTGTGCTATGATTTACCATGTATGGTCAGAAAGAAACAAGAGGAGATGGTCCAACTCTTCTCACACATTTCAGCAGATTTGGTACTCCATTGTCTTTTAAGTTCCGCCAAAAGGTTAACTCACTAAATCAACTAAATCTCCTTCCAATCTCTCTGTCCCTTTCTCTTTTTAGGTTAACCCACTAAACCATTCCCTTAATTGTAGGGAACCATTAATTGCCATTGAATTAGCCAATCTACTTCCTTTTAGGTGCTTTACATATATCTTTTTCCTTTTTGTAAATCATTTCCATTAGATGCTTTAATATCACTTAATGAATCATATCTTCAAGCTTTAATTGTAATCTTATATGCACAGGCAGAAGAAAAAAGCCTTACGGCACACACTATTCAAGGAGCTACACAGAAGATGGTAGGTAGAAACCATTTGTTATCTTCAAACAAATTGACAGCTGCTTGGTACAGGAACGTTAAAGAGAAGGCAATTCCTCAGCAAAAGTATAGAAAGGGGCACTTCCTTCGATTATACTTATCAAATGTACAATCCAAAGATAACTTGGGACAAGAATCTTAAGAGTTACTAGGACTTGTATATTACATATATATCACATAATACCAAAAACAACTAAAGGTTTTTGTGAACTTTTCTCTACACTCCATTGTATTAGCCATTTTTGTTTCCCAACCATGGGATTAGATCTATTGCATGAGCTTATCATTTCAAGTTTATGACACCAAGCAACATTTAATTATCTTTCTGAACAATCGATAAACGCAAGTATATCTCCTGAATCCAACGATATAGTATGAATGTTACAACTTGGTGGACAAGTAGTCAAATAGCCTCTCAACATTCTCAAGGTAAGGCTGCGTAGTTCTCCCCTCTCCCCCGACCGGACCTTGCACATATGGAAGTCTCGTACACCGGGTACAATGCGAACAAAAGTTCTAAGGAACCTTAAGGATATAAAAAGATCACGATTTCGAAACTCAAGTAGTTCATTAATGTTGTAAATGGCTTTGACCATTTTTCTTGAGGCAAGAAGCTGAATATTTTGCCCTACAAACTACAAACCTCCTCTATAACATGCATGATGTAAACCTAATCGTGGAAAACCAAAAATTCCAAAAAAATCACTGTGGTGCCTGAGGTAGCAAGTCGGCGGTGACCATCAATTAAGAAGGCTCTAGAATCATATGATCAAGAATTATGTTGAACAATCCATGAAATATCACTTGGAGGTCCAACTAACCTAAAAACTTAAATTATTGGTGGAGATAGCTCAAAAATATATAAAGACATCTAAGATCTTAGATAACTGATGTGCAACTGTAAATTCTATGGTTACTCTATAATTCCCAACATCTCAATTGCTTATAGTCGGCTTAAATGAACTTTATCTTGAGCCATAGGCATCTCTGTACCATGAGGAACAAAATTAATTGAATAATTTTTCGGAGAAAAGAAAGCAGCCGCCCCACTCCTACGATATAAAAAATCTCATTAATGTTGATACCTGACATATGCTCTCACTAAGCCTAATTATTTCTAACCATCTGCAACGGTTCACCTACCAGTATGAGTTCACATTGGAGAGCAGTGAGAAATACAAAACAATATAAATTGTCAAAAATACCAGAATATTTCTACCTTCTGGAGTCTAGACTAGTTGTAGTTCCACCACAGTGAGGAGGCTTCAATAAATGCCACATGTATCGTATGACAGACTTGGATCCGGATCCTCTCCAATGACTATCCCTCCATTTAGATACAGGCATACAACCCAACATCTAATGACATGCAACCCCAAGCGTACTTGTGTCTGATTGGAGGGAGAATCATTAGAAAGGATCCAATTTGACAGACCTTATATTGAAATAATCTGAGCGTGATGCAGATTCTCCGAGGATTGACTCAACGAAGATATGGCACACCCAAATAAATGTAGAATCATCAACCTGATTCTGGCACAATCAAATCTCAACGCAGCCTAGTAGCTGTCCCCAGTCAGTCTGGCACTGTTATCCCAAGTTAAGCAGGCCAATAGAATTATGTAGCATATAGAAGGAAGACCAGTAAGGTACAGGAAATAATACTTTCAAATGCCCTTAAAACAAGAATTTAATTGGAGGGACAGAAAGCATCCATCACCAGTGTTGGCAGTTAGAAACTTTCATCAAATGAAATTCAAGCACACATAAGAATTCTCAAAACCTGAATACCATCAGTTAAATATACAGTATGATCTACATCTACATTCTTTTTTCCTATACAATCCTGGGCATGAGAGTTTATTTTGGGCTTTCAGGTTTTCTTTGGAGATACCAAGCCACCCTGCTATTTATGGTTTAGTAATGGTATGTGATATTATGCCAATACACTGACCAATATATACATTTTTTCCTTTCTAGTGTAAGGGAGAATGTTAAAGAGTGCAGTAGTCTTTTTGGCACATGTATATAACTAGCATCACTGGTAAGGTATACTTCTCTGGCGCAACCATGGGGGCGTCATAAAAAGGGCGTACCCAATGCATGATCCTCCCGCCATTGTGGGGTCTGGGGGGTCATAATACATTCAATCAATATCATAATGAGTTAAGGCATTTTGATCATGTCATCAGCACATTACTAAGAGGACATGCTGGAACTGTAATTTCCAAATCCGGCTCCTGGTATGAGGAAATGTCCAAGAGGATAGCTCCGTTAAGGTTGGGCTCTCGTTACCAAGCTCAAAAGAGAAAAAGTGTGTGTTGCAACAGGCTCATGCTCATTTCTTCCCTTGACAGCAATGGGATCTAGCTGCACAGATACTGGGACTTATGCCATGTCTCCAGGCAATGCAGTCCCCAGTCCATTACAAAAATTCAGCCAACATGTTCAGTCATATCTACACTTCATCCATAGCTCAACATCCATTTTCCCATTCCATCTTTAGACCAAGGAACCTGCTGCTTCTGGTCCAGAAGGGAATCCCTTTAGACACACGATAAGTCATGTTTTGTTCCATTCAGAACCCGAAAAATCGACCCAAAACCTGACTTTGACGAAGTCCTGTAACATTCAAGAGCAGCATTAATTACCACATGAAATTTGACCCAAATTATGGAAAATTTCTTTCCTTTTTTTTTTTTTTTTTGGCGGGGGAGGGCGTGGGGGGAGGGGGTACCAAAATGACTACATTCAGATCAATGGACAGAGGTATTATGGTGGCTAAATTTTAGCAACAAATTCTGGGGGCAGTAAAGACCTTCAATAGGGAGACATGTGCCATGTGCTGTGATTACAGTCAAATATTTAGACACCATCCCAGAAAAGGGGATTGGATAAGCCATGCAATCAGATAGAAAATCAGCATTCGCTCAACATGCCAAACTGCAATATGCTGGGAAGCCCCAACCATCCATTTTATCCCCTTAACAGCTTCTGATGTGGTCAACAAAGACTAGTGACTGCAGAAATGGTGCAATAGAAGGTGGAAAAGACAGGGTAGATGTGAAAATATCATCCCTCCCACCCTCAACACTCTCATAAATGTTCAGTCAGGCTTAGATTGAAAGGAAATTAGTCTCCTAGTCCTTTGATAAACAAAAATATCTATTTCTACGGTTTTAAGACTATGGACGTAATTTCATCCAATGCCGTAAACCATCTTATTCCTTTTGATAAAAAACCAAGCATCCAAAATAATATAGGTGACGGTAACAGAAAATGCACCTGGCTTCATAGTGATTAGGGTTCTGCGCTTACACCTCTGTCTTTCACAGCCAATGGGTCATTGGGCAAGTAAAGCCACATGTCAGATTTGTTGGCGGAAAGCTTGCCACTGTTCGTCTGCAGATTAAAAATTAAAATGTAATTCATATACATGTATAAATATAATATGATCCTCCCAAGTCTATCACAGTTTCCTATAGGAATTAGAGGTAGCAATTGGGTGGGTTCTGGTGGATAAGCTACAATTTCTCCGGCTACATACCCAGCCCAAACTTGTTTACTCTATGATTGGGAGGGTTCATGTGCCCAAGCAGAAAATCCAAAAACTATGAAGATAATTTATAGTAATTCCATTTAAATGTAATAAAAAATGTTAATTGACCAGGTTTGGATGCGCATTGTCAGGGAGAGGCCATATTAGTCAGTAGGTTCCAGGACACACCCAAAACCAGCTGATTTAATAATTCAGCCTAGCAGGCAGAATCCAACGAAGCATTTTATTAGTCAGACTGTTTTCCTGCTGATCAGCAGAGCCATGGCCTCAAGTATTGGTATGAGATCAGCTAGGCAGACCAACATCCTTAGTAGTATAGGGGTACCTAGAGTAAGGCCTAGTTATTTTTCATTCCCCATTTTGGATCAGCCAGGATCGATCAGAGTGGATGAATCCAGATCAGCTGATACTAATCCAATCCTGGATCCTGATATTTGCAGTCTTGGTTAAAATCTTAAAGTGAGCAGCTCAGCACAGGACAGTAAGGCTGGGCCACGGATTTCTACTCCTAGTTGGAAACCTACCAAATTCAAGCTTGTGCAACCCCCAAAGGACAACATTTGATAATCCAACACAGAAAGCAAAAACACCTCCGAGACCAAAATATCAAGGTCTTCCTTCTTCAGTTAAAATATTATGATTGAGGGTGGTGTCTGAAAGTCACTAGAAACTCCACAGATATTAAAGAGAATCATATTACTTAATGTGATCCCACCAATTGTAAAATACTGTGTCAACTTTAGCTTTAGCTTTAGGGCGTATTAAGGTGACAAAGAGAACACACCAGATTAGATTTCTTTGAGCTGATCAAAACTCCCTACACATGATGAATACTTGGGACAATTTTTGGAAGTAATTTATACGATGGCCTTGCACTTGGATCACCATTATTTGGGAGAGATGTAAGCTCATTCTCCAGGGTAGAATAAGCATCTGCAAATGCCTGCACCATGCAGTGCAAAAATATTGAGAAACATAAACAAACAACCAGAGACTTAAATAACTCAAATTAGTTATTTGATTTTCTTCCTTTTATTTTTTATCTGGTGCAACAGTTATTATTATTCATGACTCCTTCAAAATGGCTGGTTGACCAACTCTGATGGATCAAATCCTATTGACAGAGTTTCCAAACAGAATATTATGAGAATCAAAATAAAGGCTGACCTTGATACATTGATGTATGCGAAAGCAATTCCTCCCTACATTATTTGTTGGGAAAAGGGGATCATCGATGTGAATTGGATCAATGCTGCAAAATTCAGTTGTAAATCCCTCAAACATTACATAAAAGAAGAACATAGAGAGACCAGTTTAATGGAAAACAAGTTCGAGCAAATAAAACAAGAAGCCATTACCTATGTCCTCTTTCCCTGTTAACATAAACCCCATTTCCTTGGATAGAAATACGCATTTGCCGTGGATCAAAAAGATTCCTAAAGAAATTACATGTTGGTCATAAGTAATTATAGTGAGAGATGTCACCAAAATGATAGCCAACAATATAAAGCAACATACTGACACTGGCATGAGATCTAATTATCAATGTTTCAGCAATCTACAACTTTGATGCTAGTACTCCACAATACCACTTATGCACCAGACAAAATGGTATCATATGAAACCATCTTTCAACTCAGTATCTTAAAATACAGGCCTATACACAACAATAAGGCCCCAATATTTGAGAGTTCCATGGTTTCCTCTTCCTGTGGTACTATTCCTTTGCAACAAAGATGCCTATTGGTCCATATTGACAGATAAATACTAAATAAAAAGAATGATTTGTCAAAACCATCTGACTATATTATTCATCAAATAAAACCTGACTAGGCTAAAGCATGTTGAAACACTCAAATAAAACTATTAGACTTACCCAAAGAAGTAAAGAAAATCCATCAAAAGGCTTCCAAGGTTCTGCATAAACGTATAACAGAGGTAACACAAAATAAGTTGGTTATGGAATTCACTAAAAGAGGCATAGAAAATGAGGTGGGAAGAGAACAGAAAGGCAGGAGGAACATCTCCATTGCATAAATGAAAACTAGCCCACAAAATATGATCATCTTATCTATATTTGGGTTGAGACTTGCTATACACATTCTACCAATGCTTACATAAAGAGTAGACCAAAAAGTCTTGAAGTATGAAAATGACAACTAGGTGTTCATAGGTAAATATGCAGAGTCGTCAGATATTATTCACATAATTAATGTGTGGATGCATACATAAGCACAATGGCAGTGATGATGATGATTTTTTTGTGTGCATGTGGAAGAGATCCCTGAAACATTACCATAAGAAACAATAAAAATAAAAATCATACAGGAAAGGGTTTGTGAGAAGTGATGAATATGTGCATGCATATATAAGCACAATGACAAGGACAATGATGTTGGGGTACGCTGTCTTGTATTCCATCACTTGCATAAGTGGGCTGATTCCAAAGGGCTGTCAGAAATTTTTTTGGGGCTATATGTGTATTTCAGTAAATTACTTGTATAGGGTTTGGCTGTATATTTGTAGCGAGGGTTCTCTCTCTGTAAGCACTCTGAGAGAGATGTGACTTGTGAGGACATGTAGAGGTATCCCTATTCTCCATTGATAGTGAAGCAGATCTCATTTCACCACGGAAGTAGGCAATCTTGCCAAACCACAGAAATCCATGTGTGCGATTGTGTGATGGTTTATGATTTCCATTCTTTTTTGCATCGTTTTAGGTTCTTGTTTTCTCCACACATGATGATTATTTATTTATTTGCCAGAAGAGGAGTTGTTTGATTTCAGAGCAATCAATTTTTATGCTGACAAAAAATTACCAGTTCATGAAGCTTTTATACTTGGAGAGCACCTCTTCAAAATAAGTCACCTAGGCATGGAATAATATGAGGAAACAAGGGTGCAGCTAAGACAATCAATGTGAAAAGGCAGGAGTTTTACTCCAAACTCATCTATCATCCTTAGTTCTGTTGGGCCCTAGTGTTTAAACAACAAAAGGTGAAGTTCATGTACTTATTGATTTTTGTATATCTCAATCTTCACCAGAGATTTCTTGAGCTTAAGGCAACTACACAAAATCTCTGTCGCATCAACTCCTCAGAACTGTCATCACTAACAACCATAAGGACATAAACCTGTCTAATTGAGAACAGCTCCCAAGCGAGGTATTCACAGTTAGAAGTTTGCATTCAAATAGTATGATAAAATCTTGAATTCAATGACAATAGCATGATGTAGTGTCACAGTCACCTGATAAAACAAATAGGGACATAACCTAGTGCAAGTCCCACCTTAGCAGGTTTTCGGAAGGGTGGATTCAAAACAATCCTAACCTTCCACATATTTTGCAAAAAGTAGCCACTCTCTAAACTCAGACCCACATCTTCAAACTGGAAGCCCAAGCTTTTAACTATCACACCAAGCAACACCCCAGTCCTTATAAGAGAAATTAATGTAATACTAAATTTGAATAGTCAAAACAGAACAAAAAATGAATCGAAATCCCAGAGAAAAAATAACCAGATTAGGGAGAAGTAGCATAAATCAAAATTAGTTGGTCATATGAACTTAAAACTCAGGATGAGTTCTGTGTTCAGGGTATAGAGAACTTGCTGAAAATATCAAATTGATCCACAGGTTGTTATGAAGCAATCCTAGTGATACTCGGAGAGGGATAACAGTAACAACTATACTAGGCTGGGACAAACCCCCACCCCGTGACTTATATCTTAGCAATCCCCCTCAAGCTGAAGTGTACATATATCAAAAGAAAGCTCCAGCTTGGACTAAGAAGATTAGAAAATCAAACGCAACACCAATTTTGAGTAGTAACTGTAGATGCAAGTGAGCATGAGAGAACTCCAATCAACCATCCTAAAAACAGCAACAATATCAGCTCAAGCACATCAATCATCAGCAGCATCAATAAATAAAAAGAATGTCATGTTGAATAAAACCAAGCAGAACCATCAGCAATGAACAAAATAGGCGGTAGATAACACCAACCGCTATCCACAATATCATAGCAGCAACTGCAACATCAAAGGCTCTTCCCAAGGAAGGCAAGTAGTAGGCAGTCATCTCCACAAAGGAGAAACAAAAATAAGCATCCAACAGCTAGTAGTAAAAGCTCTTCTCAAAAGAAGGCAGGTAGTAGGTAGTAAGCTTCATAACAAAGACATGTAAAAGTGCAAATTGATGCACTTATGAGCCCCAAATAGAGGTCTCAGGCAGTAGGTAGTCAGCATCAGGTTGTTGGGGAACCAGACAGCATTAGGTTGCTGTGAACCAGACAACATAAGGTTGTTGTAGACCATTGTTTCCGAAATCCGAATACATTCATCTTCAAAAGATAGAACTGTTGCTGACGACACAAGCAGATACATAATAACAAATATTCAACTAAAATAATCTTGAGCAAATAATAATCTTCAATCACAGAAAAATTGAGCTGGGAAGATAATAACTTCAATCAAGTAGATAAGAACACCAATCTTCCCCTCACATGTAGCATTACGCATGGACAAATAATTTTCAATAATCAGCATATCAAAGAATAAGCATCACAAAGAATCCCATAATCAAGAGCATCATAATAAATAATTTCCAACTCCCCTTCATGGCAGCAAAGCTAAACAGACATTCTCCAACCACCATGACATGCCAATACCAATGTGCCAAAAAATTGCAAATTCCATTATTGATGTGATCTGAGGCCCACCAAAGCAATAATATGGCACATATATATGCCCAAAGGCAATGCTGTAATTACTTCATGCAATCTCCAATTGTTGCGAAACTCGGGCCAAAATATCCAATTGGGTTCAGTATGGACCCACCCAAGTACACAATAGGCAATAGCAAGGGTTAATGGCAGAACTGTAATTAACTAGAATATCTAAGGGAATAATTGGTAGGTAAAATATAAGGAACGGTAGAATTGTAAATATCTCAAGGTTGAAAAGAGGATGGCATAGCTGTAATTAATTTTAAATCCCATTAGAAGCACTATCCAATGCCAAAGGGGTAAACTGGGAATGAGTTATAAAAAAAAAAAAGGAGAATAGTGGATAAAGGAAGATGATAGGGTTAAAAGGGAAAACTCAAATAAAAGAAGTTTTGATGCCTTAAAATAAGGTAACGTGTGGGAGTAATGATGACATGTGGGGGTAATTTTAGAAACATAAATAATGATTAAGGAATAAATTCAATAAAACAAAAAAGGGAAGTCGTGGGGCAAGGGGAGTCATTCCCAACTTCCAGACAGCAAACCAAAAAGGAGTGGGCCAATAACCAAGGGGGGAAGCAGCAACAAATTAAAACAGTCGCAATCGAAGGATTAGGAAAGAGTTTGGCTTTAGCAAATTGACACCACGTTCAATCTTTTAATCCCCAAACCAGATGCGGAAATCAGAGCGGTGGTAATTTCACAGAGACAAGCCAAACTTTGAATGAGGAAAACCAAATTGGGTACAGACTAAACGAATGAAAACCCACGAATTGATGCAAACCAGAAAATCCATAGCAAAAAACTTGCGGTAGCAGACCCAGTTCAGCAGCAAGATTCATCAACCAATGTAGTGAAGCAGCAGAAGCAGTATATATGAACCTGATTCAGCAGCCACATCAAATTGATAGCAGGAACCCAGAAATCATGGACATTAGTCACATAACCCATCGACTGGCTGAACTGGAAGAGCAGCAGCGAGAGCAGAGACCCATCGAGCAACTCGCTATAGCAGTAAACACAAGTACAAACGGTAACATCATCCGTGCACAGTGGAGCAACATACAAAGGCTTATATCTATTCCGCAAAGTAGCAGCAAACCAACCAGCAACCTAGAACCAATGAACAACTGATAATGGAAAGCAGCAAACTAACCAGATTTTTTTTTTCCAGGCAGGTAATAATCAAACACAGGAAACCCTAATCTTCTTCTTCTTCTTCAGAGCTCTGACACCATGTAACGAAAACTTACATTAACAAATTAGGACCAGTGGACTAGTGGAGGAAGAAGAGACTGTTGAGACTTGAGAAGAGTGTAGTCGACACCTCTATAGTCCCTCATTGTGTATTATTTATAATGTGAGTTTACAAAGTAGATTTCCTTCTTAGACAAGGAAAGAATTTCTAAACAGAATACAACTCAAGATACGTAGCTAAAATAGGAAACCTACTCTAAATAGGAAACCAAATAATGATAAAGCAACCTAGTCTAACTTGGAAAGGAAACAACTATACTAGGTTAGGACAAACCCCCAACCCGTGACTCATATCTTAACAACAAGGAATAGAACTGCACCAGCAGCAGCCTGAGTTTTTTTCTTTCTTTTTTTCCCCAGTAAAAATCGTGTCTATATAATGACCCCATGTTTCCTTGTATTGACAACATAATAGAGAGGTGGAGTTGGTTTAGGAAAACCCCTAGCCGATTCCACTTTACAACTCAACAATCCCTTTTAAAGTCCAACTTGAATAAATAGACTTTTAAAAGGATTGTGGACCTAACTTAAAGCAATAAAATAAAAGGCATAAACATCAACACATAAATTCGTCCACAGTTCAACGAGTTACAAGTCTGAACAAAAAAAAAAACAGATAAAATATAAAGAACTTCAAAACAGGGAAATAAAAGAACTAAACAACTAGGCCACACTAGGCTGGCCTTTCTTGGTCTTCCTCCTGCATATGTCTTCAATACTGCATCACAAATACACATCAAATTTTGGGCCCCCTGGATTCCCTTGGTTTTTGCTGTGGTTTTCACCTTTCTCATTCCTCCCCACCCCCCCCCCCCAAAAAAAAAACTCTGACAACAAATCTCCTTTTCTAGCATCGAGACCACAAAGCTGTCCTACACACATGCCTAGTAATTTTCTTTGTTTTCTTGCTAATTACTTCAGGTCCCTTTTGACTCCGTGGCTTCTTAGGATATGTTGTATGAAGTTGGAGAGACATGGAAGGAAAGATGGTGTTGAATAATGCATGGTTGTAATAATGGGTTTTAGGGGTTATATCCAAATGGACCCTTAAGCCCTCTTTAGGGACTTATTTCATTATAAATAAAGGAGGATTGTGCTCATTATTGCACAGGTCCATATTTCCCGAATTCTACATAGTATCAGAGCATGTCTGATCACCAAACCCCAAACCAAATTTCCCCATCTTCTTCCCTTAGCAATCCCCACCTGCGATTTTCACAGCCTGCTACCACCATCCGCTGCTGCTCCTTTTTGCACAACATCCACTTCCATTCCACCTGTGCTGCTGCCCTCCATAATTCAAGGCCTAACCTGCGACCTCTTTTCACCCT
This sequence comes from Macadamia integrifolia, assembly GCF_013358625.1. Taxonomy (NCBI): domain Eukaryota; kingdom Viridiplantae; phylum Streptophyta; class Magnoliopsida; order Proteales; family Proteaceae; genus Macadamia; species Macadamia integrifolia. Next base: position 30,082,355 of record NC_056562.1, read on the forward strand.
GCGCAATCCCACAAAAACCTGCAACTCCACAAAGAAACCTGTGATCTCCACCAAACCTACACAACACCCTATGATCTCCATAAACCACCACAAGAAACCTGCAATCTCCATAAAACACCACCATAACCCTTCAATCTCTCCAACAGCACCACAAAACCCTGTGCTTCCCATAAAACTCCACAAAAACCTTGCGATTTCCACAAAAGCACCAGAAACCTCCATCTCCATTCACATTCTTGAGCTCACACCTTCCTACACCAATATCTCCATCATCCTACTCAAAACCTTCTTGCCCCAAACCCAAAATCCATTGCGCAAAATTCTCTCCTTGTGCCATTCTCTTTCTTGCGCAGAAACCGTTCCTGCCCCAATTCCCACTCGCACTACAACTCCCTATCCTCCCTATCCTACCCCAACTCTAATCCCAAACCTAGTCCTAGTCTAACTCGACCTACCCCAATCCTACCATAATATCTAATCCTAATTATAAGTTTATAACCCAACTAGAACTAACCCCATTCCACCTTAACACCTAATCCTAGTCCTAAACCAACTAAACCTACCCATACCTATTTCTAATCCGACACCACCTAGCGCTAACCCAACCCCACCCCACCCTATCTCCCTATGCGCTAGCCTAACCACTTCACCCTACCGAAAAACCTAAACCTACCCTATTTTGCACCCCAAAATCTCTTTGTAAAGGGGGCGATTTTGTCTCTCATAGGCTCTCTCCCTCAGTGGTGAGTGTTCTCCCACTGGTGGTCGTTGTCGTGGCATCGTTTGTACCTCATATCTATGCTTGATTAGATCTGGCTTGGTCATCCTTTCTTGTGATTGCTTATTGAATCTTAACCAATGGCGTCTGAGGATTTTGGGACATCAGTAACTTAGGAAGGTGGGGGTCTTCCTCTGGTCATGACTATCCCCTGTTCCCTAGCACCATCAAGTTAGATGGGAGAAACTATCTGATTTGGTCTCGGTCTTACTACCTGTCAAGTGCTAGCGTGGTTATGTCGGGTTTCTCACAGGTGATTCAATACGCCCTCCTATTGCAGGTCCTGCTCAGGACAATTGTGACTCTGCCAACTGGATGGTAATGTCCTATCTTATTAATTCTATGTCCTCTTGATGTAGATCCACATTATGGAAGGAAATATGAGAGGAAGAAGGGTCCAACCTTAGTCCACCTAAGTGGCTAGGGTCCAACCAAGAAGCCAGCCGAACCCCTAGTTGGTCCACCTGAGTGGCTAAGTACAAATAAAGGCTAATTGGGCTCATCGGCTAGGGGAATAATTAGTAGTCGCTTTTAATTAATTAGTGGGCCATTGGGCCCATCGAGTTGAGTAAGTGGTATGTCGAGTCCAAATTGTCTTAGGATTCTATTTGTTTTCCACATAGGTTTATTATTCCTAGTCCAATTTTGAATTCCTAGTTGTAGTAGGAGTGACTAGTCCTATTGGGAAACTAGCTCCTAGTTGAAGTAGGAGTGTCTAGTCCTATTGGGAAACTAGCTCCTAGTAGTAGTTTGATTGCTATTCTGCCCTCTATAAATAGAGGAGCCTATGTACTCATAATGGGAGATTTGAATAAAGAATAATTGCAGTCAATTGCTTAGAACAGCCGGGATAGATGTGGGTGAGAAGCCCGGGCCGAGACAGCCGCTCCTCCCCCACTTTTCCCTTTGTTTCTTCTTGGTTAAAGCTTTCTATTTTATCCTAAAGTTACTGCTGTTGAAGTATACGATTGTTGTGAATATTCAGAAGTTCAGATCTGTCTAAGTTACAAACCAGATTTGATTCTCTCTCCTGAAGCCTGCGATTATTTCTCCTAGGTCAGAAAATCAAGAAAGCTTGTAACTTCACAACCAGCCGTCAGAATCCTCTCAACTTTGGGGGTTTTTGTACCCTCCCTAGGGACTATCTACGCCCACGAGTGCAGCTCAATCGGACTCCTACAGACCTGGCCGCACCTCTCTCTCTCCAGCTCTATAGCAAGTCTTTCTCTCTCATATCGGGTTGTGTTTTGGGCTGGTTTTGCTCCTATATGGATATTGTATCCTTGGGGGTTTATTTGAAGGTCTTATTTCTTTGTTTCCTGGTCTTATTTGTATTGTTTGGGGTTATAAATTGCTGGGGTAGTTTCTTATAATCTACTCCTGCATTAAGTGGTATCAGAGCTATGGCTCAGACAGAAGAACCCCAACCCACCCTTCAAGATGTGATGAAAGCAATCCAAGCCTTGTCTACGAGGTTGGATAGACATGACCAACAGTTGGCTGACCTAAAAGAGAGTACTGTTGCCCACTCTAACACCCAACCAACTGTTGCCCAAACTAATGTTCAACCTGCTATTAATTGCATTGGTAATGTTCCCAGAAGAGTCACTATGCAACCTAGAAGGAATGTCCCAGCTCAGAATGATGAGTATGATGAGTATGACAATCAACTTTATCAGCCTGACGATACGTACAAGGTCAAGTTAGAATTGAAAGAGTACAATGGGAGGCACGATCCCCTCTACTACCAGGACTAGGTAACTTCCTTTGATGACTACTTCCGATGGTACTATATGCTTGAAGAAAGGAAAGTTCAATTAGTTGTCACTAAGTTAATTGGTGGAGCTAAGGACTGGTGGAGGAATGAAGAGAATAGGTTGATCCGCAGTCGTCAAATGCCTCACAATTGGGAAGACTTGAAATTTATCCTTAATGATAGATTCTTGCCACCCACCTACCGACGTCGACTCTACGACATGCTGAATACTCTCAGGCAAGGTACTATGACTGTAGGAGATTATATTGATTGTTTTAATGAACTGCTTTCACGAACAGGTGCCCATAAAGAAGATGAAGAACTGCTCATATCCCGTTTCAAACTGGGGTTAAGGTATGATATTCGTGAGAAGCTTGGCGTGATCGAGATACCCTCCTTAAGCACTTGTTTTGACAAATCACTAGAAGCAAAGGATCTGATCAAAACAACCTCCAGAAGGTACATCCAGCCAACTGACAACAAAAAGCCTTATGTACCAACCAAACCCACTGGATTTCCTACCCGAGCTCCACAAGATACACAGGATAAGGGGAAGGCTCCAATGGGAAGGGAGAGTGGATCTGTGACATGCTACAGTTGTGGAAAGACTGGACACACGGCAAAATTCTGCCCTAAGTGGGGACGATCCAACTCTGTCATTAGTGCTATAGAATCCAATCCGGATTTACAAATCCACGAACCTCAGGATGACGATTGGACTGTTAATGTTGCAGTTGAAGGAGAGGAGGATGAACTTGAAGATGAGCTTACACCAGAGAATGATGATCCTCATGCTTATGTCAATGTGGTTGCAAGAATCCTAGTGTCTAAAACTAAGGGTGAAGACTGGAGGAGGCACAATATCTTCTACACCTTAATGTCTAGTGGACCTCACAAAGCTCAAGTGATTGTGGACAGTGGAAGTTGTGTGAATGCGGTATCTCAAGCCTTTGTCATTGACGGAAAGCTTAAGACTGAATCCCATCCACAACCATATAAGGTATCTCTTCTAGACAGCAACACCATGGCTGTAACTCAACGGTGTTCAGTCCCATTGAAGGTCTCAGATTATGAAGAAAGTGTATGGTGTGATGTCATCCCCATGGTCCTCACTGATGTACTACTTGGAAGGCCTTGGTTATATGACAACAATGTGCTAGTGGGAGGTACTAAGAACCAATGCATCTTCGATCACAAAGGAAAACCATTCATTCTAAACCCACTCCACATACCTCAGGTAAAAGACAAGTTAAGGGCTGCCCAACTAAGGAGACAACATGACTTAAAGAATGTTGCTAAAACCTCTTCCAAAACAACCACTAAGCAAAATAAGCAACCATACAAAGAAAATTTCAGCAAGAAGAACACTGTGGACAACAAGCTATGCGTGCTGCCCCATAGAGAATTCTTGACCCTTGGTGAAGAAACCGGCCTAATCATAGCTCTTGTTACCAAGGCTGCTGAACCAGTGATAGTGGTCAAACATCCCCCACAAATCACAGTTACTTGTTGATTTTTCAGATTTGGTGCCAGAGGAATTGCCTAATAAACTACCACCGATGAGGGATATTCAGCATGCCATTGACCTTGTGCCTGGGTCAGTACTCCCTAATCTGCCCACTTACCGTCTTAGTCCTACAGAGCATGCTGAGCTCAAGAGACAAGTGGATGATTTATTAAAGAAAGGGTTCTTGGTTGAGAGCATGAGTCCATGTGCAGTACCAGCCCTATTGACACCAAAGAAAGACGGATCATGGTGTATGTGCATTAACAGCCGGGCCATTAACAAAATCACGATAAAGTACAGATTTCCTATTCCTCGTTTGGATGATATGCTTGACATGTTGACAGGAGCCTCCATCTTTTCAAAGATTGATCTACGGAGTGGCTACCATCAAATTCGAATCCGTCCAAGGGATGAATGGAAAACAGCCTTCAAAACAAAAGAAGGCCTGTATGAGTGGAAGGTTATGCCTTTTGGCCTCACCAATGCACTTAGCACTTTCATGAGGGTGATGACACATGTACTACGACCCTTCATCAGCAAATTTCTCGTAGTGTACTTTGATGACATACTAATATACAGCAAAGCACAAAATGAACACTTGGAGCATCTGAGACGTGTCATGAGAGTACTACGGGCAGAAAAGTTATACATCAACTTGAAGAAATATTCCTTTATGCTGCCCAAGGTCATCTTCCTTGGTTTTATTGTGTTTTCACAAGGCATAGAAGCTGATCCGGAGAAGGTAAAAAGTGTCGTTGATTGGCCTATTCCAAAGACCTTGACCGAGGTTCGTAGCTTTCACGGTCTTGCTTCATTTTACCGACGATTCATTCGGAATTTCAGCGCCGTTGTAGCCCCAATTACAGAATGCACAAAAGGGAGAAAAGTCCCATTTCAGTGGACTCCGGCAGCCACTAAAGCTTTCAACTTGATCAAACAAAAGATGACAGAAGCACCAGTGCTTAGACTACCAATTTTGATCTTATGTTTGAAGTGGCTACTGATGCATCCCATGTTGGGATAGGAGGAGTGCTTATGCAAGAGGGCCATCCGATTGCCTTCTACAGTGAAAAGTTGAATGATGCAAAAAGAAGGTATTCTACCTATGATTTAGAACTCTATGCCATTGTTCAATTCCTCAAGCATTGGAGGCATTACTTAATTGGCAAAGAGTTTGTGCTCTATTCAGATCATGAAGCACTCAAATACTTGCACTCACAAAAGACCATTAGTGATCGGCACGCTAAATGGATCTCATACTTGCAAGGATACGTATTTGCTCTCAAGTACAAAGCTGGGAAGGAGAATCAAGTGGCTGATGCACTTAGTCGAAAGGTGATGATGATGAACACCTTCACAGTACAAAGTGCAGGAGTGGAACAGATTAAAGAGGAGTACATTAATGATGCTGATTTTTCAGAAGTATTCAACAACCTACAAGGAGGAGGACGGGATGACAAATTTGCTATACATGATGGGGTATCTTTTCAAAGGCACTCGCCTCTGCATCCCAAACACCTCTTTGAGACATCACTTGATTCGAGAGCTACATGGAGGAGGAATGGGTGGACACTTTGGCAAGGACAAAACATACTCCATGATGAAAGACTTATACTTTTGGCCTCAACTCTTAAAGGATGTGCAACATGTGATACAAAGATGCCGCACTTGTCAATTTGCTAAAGGAGAAAAGAAGAATACAGGATTGTACACACCGTTGCCCGTTCCACATGCACCTTGGCAAGACAAAAGCATGGATTTTGTCCTAGGCTTACCACCTACACGGGAAAGGTATGATTCCATATTTGTGGTAGTAGATCGTTTCTCCAAGATGGCACACTTTATCCCGTGTAAGAAGACTCTTGATGCAAGTCACTTGGCCAAACTCTTTTTCAAAGAGATAGTGCGCATACATGGTCTACCACAGACAATTGTTTCAGATAGGGATGTCAAGTTCATGAGCTACTTCTGAAAGACTCTATGGTTGAAAACAAATACTAAACTCAAGTTTTCCACTGCATTCCATCCTCAGACAGATGGACAGACGGAAGTGGTGAACAGAAGTCTTGGCACCTTACTCCGATGTCTACTCCGAGACTATGAAAAGACTTGGCCATCTATACTGGATATTGCTGAATTTGTCTATAATAGTTCCGTCAACCGCACCACAGGTCGTACACCATTTGAGATTGTCCTTGGACTGCAGCCTCAACGACCGGTTGACTTGGTACCTTTGCCACCTCAGGCCCGTATTAGTGTAGAAGCCGATGAGTTCCTAAGACACATCACGAAGGTACATGCTGATGTTCGTCGTCGCATCGCTGTTAGCAATGACGGATACCAAGCAACTTCCAATCGACATTGTCGCTACGTGGAATTTCAACCTAGTGATTTGGTAATGGTTCGAATTCCACCTGAGAGGTTTCCTCCTGGTACAGTGCACAAGCTCCATCCTCGGAACATGGGTCCCTACAAGGTCTTGAAGCGCATTGGCACTAATGCTTACATGCTAGAGCTACCTCCTACTCTGAAGATCAACAATGTCTTCAATGTAGCTGATCTGACGATATATTTGGGACACCATTCTGATGACGGTGACACTAAACACACCCTCAAACTTCCTCAATTTGCAAACCCTAAAGATGATGTCATCGAAGATGTTCTCAACAACAAGTTCACCACAGTTCGTGGGGGCAAAGGGTACTACTCCTTCCTCATTAAATGGAAAGGTCGACCACGAGAGGATTGTACTTGGATCCATGCCGATGACTTTCAACGCCTTGACACGGACCTCTATGAGCATTACATGTCCCTTACCCATTCATCGGAGTTGAATGATTCTAAGAAAGGGGGAGCTGATGTAGATCCACATTATGGAAGGAAATATGAGAGGAAGAAGGGTCCAGCCTTAGTCCACCTAAGTGGCTAGGGTCCAGCCAAAAAGCCAGCCGAACCCCTACTTGGTCCACCTGAGTGGCTAAGTACAAATAAGGGTCAATTGGGCCCATCGGCTAGGGGAATAATTAGTAGTTGCTTTTAATTAATTAGTGGGCCATTGGGCCCATCGAGTTGAGTAAGTGGTATGTCGAGTCCAAATTGTCTCAGGACTCTATTTGTTTTTCACATAGGTTTATTATTCCTAGTCCAATTTTGAATTCCTAGTTGTAGTAGGAGTGTCTAGTCCTATTGAAAAACTAGCTCCTAGTTGAAGTAGGAGTGTCTAGTCCTATTGGGAAACTAGCTCCTAGTAGTAGTTTGATTGCTATTCTGCCCTCTATAAATAAAGGAGCATATGTACTCATAATGGGAGATTTGAATAAAGAATAATTGCAGTCAATTGCTTAGAACAGCCGGGATAGATGTGGGTGAGAAGCCCAGGCCGAGACAGCCGCTCCTCCCCCACTTTTCCCTTTGTTTCTTCTTGGTTAAAGCTTTCTATTTTATCCTAAAGTTACTGTTGTTGAAGTATACGATTGTTGTGAATATTCAAAAGTTCATATCTATCCAAGTTACAAACCAGATTTGATTCTCTCTCCTGAAGCCTGCTATTATTTCTCCTAGGTCAGAAAATCAAGAAAGCTTGTAACTTCACAACCAGCCGTCAGAATCCTCTCAACTTTGGAGGTTTTTGTACCCTCCCTAGGGACTATCTACGCCCAAGAATGTAGCTCAATCGGACTCCTACAGACCTGGCCGCACCTCTCTCTCTCCAGCTCTATAGCAGGTCTTTCTCTCTCCTATCGGGTTGTGTTTTGTGCTGGTTTTGCTCCTATATGGGTATTGTATCCTTGGGGGTTTATTTGAAGGTCTTATTTCTTTGTTTCCTGGCCCTATTTGTATTGTTTGGGGTTATAAATTGCTGTGGTAGTTTCTTGTAATCTACTCCTGCATTACCTCTTCTGTTGCTCAAACATATCTGTTACTTGACTCTACTGCTAAGATCTGGAACGCCACTAAGGCCACCTATTCCCACGTGGGCAAGCGTGCCCAGTGTTTTGAACTGAGGAAGGTCCATTGGGCTACTTAATAAGAGCTTTCTGTGGCTATATTACTTTGATCTGCAGTGTATGTGGAATGAGGTTGATTATTATGAGAGTTATCAACCTATTTGTGAAACTAAAGTTGTTGGGTCTAAGAAGTGTGAGGAGCTCCGTGTTTATGATTTTCTGGTAGGTCTTAATGTGGAATATGATCAAATTAGGGCTAATGTGCTTAACTGTGATCCTTCACCCACCCTTGAGGAAGCCTATTCCATCATTCAGGCTAAAGAACAACATTGATCGAAGATGCTATAGCCTCTTTCTCAAGATCGATCCAATCTGATTTTTGCTACTGGTACAAGTTCCTGGACAACTACTTCATCCAATTCTGACAAACCAGTTGTCAAGTGTGACTGTTGTGGCAAGGAGCGTCACACTAGGGAAACTTGTTGGAAGCTTCATAGGCATCCCGCAAATACTCATGGGTGTAACCAAGGTTGTGGGAAGAACACCAAGGCAAATCAGTCTAAGATTACAGCCAACTCTGATTGCTCCACTACTACAGGTGCCTCCTTCTCTACTAACGAAATGGATATGCTTCATCGTATGTTGACTCATATGGGATCCTCTATCATTGCTACTACCTCCTCTATACCAACAAGGTAACAATCAATGCCTCCCACTCAGCTCACTCAAGTACTATATTTTGTAGCCATAGTGCTTCTGCAGCTTTCCAACCCTAGATAATTGACTCTGAGGCTACTGATCACATGACCGGTTTGCACACCTTTTTTTCTACCTATTCTCTCTCTTTAAGTAATACCAAAGTTCGTGTTGCTGATGGTTCCCTTTCACCTATTGTTGGATTGGGTTCCATTCAGTGCTTTCCTTCGTTGTCATTGTCTTTTGTGTTACATGTTCCTTCGGTTTTCTACTAATTTATTATCAATTGGTAGTATTACTAAAGATTTGAACCATAAAGTCACTTTCTTTCCTACTCGCTTTGTGTTTCAGGACTTGGTGATAGGGGCAACGATTGGCAATGGTAAAATGAGTGGTGGTCTCTATTACCCGGACACTAGTACCTCCTGAGCTCTACACACTTCATCTGATTTGGCACTCTTAAAACTTTTGGGTTGGCATCGTCGTCTAGGTCACCCCCATAGGGCACTTTATCTAGATTATTTCCAGCACCAGTTAGACATAGTACTATGGACTAGTTTATTTGTAGTGCGTGTGTTTTGGCAAAACAAACACGTAATGTTTATCCTCCTTCTGATAATAGAAATATTGTTCCTTTTGCTTTGAATTATTCTGATGTTTAGGGTCTTACCCATCGTATCTCTGATCTGACTATAGATGGTTTGTTACTTTTAATGATTGCAATACTCAATTTACTTGGAATTATTTATTGTATCATAAGTGTGAGGTTATTTAATGCTTTTAGGAATTTTATTGCATGGTTCGTACCCAATTTGATGCTAAACTCAAGATCTTGCGTACTAATAATAGTAAGGAATAAATGAAGGGATCCTTTTTGTCCTTACTTGGTTGATCATGGGATTATCCATCAGACCAGTTGTGTGGTTATCCCAAAGCAGAATAAGGTGGTTGGATGCAAGAATCGTCATTTACTTGAGGTTGCTCACTCCTTATGTTTGAGATGCAAGTCCTTGCACCCTATTGGAGTGAGGTTGTCCTCATTGTTTCCTATCTCATCAATAGGATGCCTTCACGTGTACTTGGTTTTAAGAGCCACATTGAGTTGCTATCTGGCTCTCACACTTTTGTTGTTCCTCCCAAGGTTTTTTGTTGTGTTTTCTTTGTTCATAATCATCAGTGTTCCAGGAAAGCTATACCATCGTGGTCTCCGATGTATTTTTGTGGGCTATTCACTCACTCAGAAGGGATACCAATGCTATCATTCACATTCTAGACGGCTCTTTGTTTCCATGGATGTGATCTTCGTGAGACTAAGGCGTACTTTCCACCTCTTCAGGGGGAGTCATCTGGTAATGAAGAGGTGATACAAATCCTTACTTTTGATTGTCCTTTCCTTACCATAGATGATGGTGCTACTCAAAGGAATACTGGAAAAGGACTACTGGTTTAGAGGCTCCCATTGGTCCAAGGTTACTATTCAGGGGGAGCCATCAATTCAGGTGCAGGAGACTCTCATTTAGGGGAGCCACAGATTCAGCGGAAAACACATAATGGTCCGATGATACAGGTATTCTCTCACAAAAAAAAAAAATGACACTACCACTCATACTACCACTGCTAATCCAGCACTTCCTGATCCCAAGTCTTCTCTCCCAGGTATACCTTTCTCGTTACTTTTGATCAGTCTCTTGATGTTCCTATTGCTCATAGAAAAGGTAATAAGACTTATACCCAACATCCTATTTCTAACGTGGTGTCATATAATGCTTTTTCCCCATCATATCGTGCATTTGTGTCTTCCTTGTCCTCTGTTTCTATTCCTAAAACCTGGCAGGAGGCAAATGCAGAACATAAGTGGAAGGAGGCCATGAATGAGAAGATGAGAGCTCTTCACGAAAATAGCACCTGGGATTTGGTTGTTCATCCCTTGCATAAGCGACCAATTGGCTGCAAATAGTTGTTCACAGTCAAGAATAATGCTTATGGGACTGTGGGGACAAAGAAAGACTACAGGAAAAAAGCTTTACTCAGACTTATGGAATTGACTACTAGGAGATTTTTGCCCATATGGCAAAAATGAATACAGTTCGAGTTATCATCTCCTATGTAGTGAACCGAGGATGGGAGATATAGCAACTAGATGTCAAAAATGCATTTCTTCATAGAAAGCTGACTGAAGAAGTGTATATGGACATTCCACCAAGATACTCTTTGCAGACTGAAGAGAGTTCTGTATGGATTGAAGCAATCTCCTAGGGTATGGTTTGATCGCTTTCACAAGGCTATGATAGCAGTTGGTTTTACTCAGAATAATACTGATCATACTTTATTTATTAAAAGGGTGGGGGATCAAATCACGGTGTTGATAGTATATTTAGATGATATTGTTGTTACTAGCAATGATACAGATGAATCTCTAAACTCAAAGCGTACCTTGGTAAGGAGTTTGAGATCAAGGACCTAAGAAGGATGAAATACTTTCTTGGTATTAAGGTGGCACATTCAACCAAGGGTATTGTACTCTCTCAAAGAAAGTATACCTTGGAACTCTCAGAGACTGGTATGTTAGGGTGTAAAATACTCCTATTGAGGCTAAATCTCATCTCAGAAGCTAAGAAGCTGAACTTGTTGATAAAGGTCGGTATCAAAGGCTGGTTGAAAGACTCATATATCTGTCCCACACAAGACCAGGCATAGCTCATGCAGTAAGTTTGGTGAGTCAGTACATGCATGATCCCTATTCCTCACATATGGAAGTTGTGAACCGGATCCTTAGGTACTTGAAGACTACCCCAAGAAACGGCATTTTATTCTCACAGATCAATGAGGATTGAGGCATATATTGATGTTGATTGAGCAATTTCTCCAGACAATCGTCGCTCTATTACTGGTTACTGTTCATGTTGGTGGTCACTCGGTTATGTGGCACAGTAAGAGGCAGTCAATTGTGGCTAGATCGAGTGCAAAAGCTGAGTTTCAGGCTATGGCGCATGGATTTGCGAGCTGCTTTGGATGCAAAGTCTTCTTCATGACTTGGATGTGTCCATCCAGATGTCGATGTTGCAACGTTGTGATAATAAGTCAGCCATCAGCATTACACACAACCCTGTTCAACATAACCGTACTAAGCATGTCGAGATCAATAGGCATTTCATCAAGGAGAAGTTAGAACAAGGACTTATCTGTATTCTTTTTGTGCGGAGTGAAGATCAATTAGCAATAGTTCTCACAAACGAACTTAGGAGTAAATATTTTTATATTATTATTTTGTCCAAGTTGGGTATGTGTGATATCCATGCACCAACTTGAGGGGGAGTGTTAAATAATGCATTATTGTAATAATGGGTTTTAGGGGTTATATCCAAATGGACCCTTAAGCCCTCTTTAGGGACTTATTTCATTATAAATAGAGGAGGACTACGCTCATTATTGCACAGGTGCATATTTCCCCAATTCTACATATGGCAATAAGGATGTGGACCTGGCAAAATACATACTCTGTGGGCCTGTGGCTTCTTAGGTCGGCTCCTAGCACCCTCCAGACACTGCCTCTCCTCAACTCGATATTATTTGGAATTCCTTGCCTCTAATTGGTTCTGGTGACAAAATCCTCTAGGCACCCACTGCATCCAAAATTTTCTCCTTCAAAACTACTTAGGATTTTGTTAGATTCAGAGGTCCTTTATCTCCTTGGCGAAAACTTTTTTTAGTCAAGTATCATATCCCTCTCCATTGTTTCACAACTTTTGTTGTGCCTTCACCAACTGTCTTCCTACGCAGGCCTTCCTCATTCATCGTCGACTTTCTATCTCGCCTCTTTGTTGCCTTTGCCAGAATGAAGCGGAAGATCTTGATCATCTATTTTTTCTTGCTCTGTCTCCTCCTCTATCTGGAAAGAGGTTCTTGCAAAATGTTGGCCAAGGCAAAGAAGAATTCTCCCCTTCCAAAGAAAATGGATATATATTGATGACTTAAAGGGGCACTTTTATTTGTGATGTTGTAGGCAAGCTCGCTCCCAGTGCTATTATCAATCAGATTTGGATAGAGTGCAATCTTAGGAAATGGAACTCCAACTCTCAACCTCTTCTTTAGATTTGGGACTCCATCTCCTTTGATATCAAGTCTAAGCTCTCTATTGTAGCTTCCTCTTGTACCGACTCCCCAAGGAACAGGCATATTGTTATTTCTTGGGATCTCTTTTATTCACCAAAAAAAAAAAATCCGGCCTTTGACTCATTTAAGGTTATTTGTATTTTATGGAATTAAGATGATAAAAAAGGTGCTTGAGTGATGGATGAGGAAAAAAGAGTTGGGCTGGAATCCTACTCAGGTGGCCAAACTTTCCTATGCCTCAGTGCTTTTGTGATGTCCTAAAGTAACTAAAATCTTCTCCGAAACATTCTTTTTCATTCTATAAGAGTTGGACTGGAATCCCACTCAGGTGGTCAAACTTTCCTATGCCTCAATATTTTGTGATGTCTTAAAGCAACTAATTCTTCTAGGACACATTCTTTTTCAATCTATATTCAGGTGTTGCTTGAGTTCTGCGAGTGACATTTAGGACAAGGGGTTCTTTGTTATTTGCTTATGTGTAGGCTCTTATTGTAAGTTCTAGACTGCTAGGCACTACTTGCAGAATTCCGGATTTTATGTAAGAAAGGAATGAGGTTAATATGTAAAGGGATAAAAAAACTCGTTTTAGGGAGCTTTGCAAAAAGCATTTTGTTCTCCCACAGCGGAAGATTCCCCTTGATCTAGGGTTAGGGAGAATGCAAGATCAAAGATGTCCATGCAAAGCTCAAAGCAATGAGGGAATCCCCTGGTAACTGCAGTTAGCAGGCAAGCACTCCTCTTTTACTCAATGCACCTGCTATTTTCCTTCTGCCAAAGGTTGCAAGCAGTGTTATTCCACAATAGATTTGTGAGTATTTGATTGCTCCTTGTCAGTTACTAAGCATATATACTTCCTTTCTAAATATTTTTCTTCTCTTGCAATTTGAGTTACACCAGTTTGAAATCTATTTGACTTCAAATTTTAAGAATGAAAAACAAAATCGTCAAGGTATATTTAAATACCAACTCCATACTACACTAGCATAGATATGGCATATACAAAATCCAACTCAATAGAATTATGTCTAGTAAATGTTTCAAATGTTTACTTGGTTAATAGGCCGACCCAGATGGTGCTCATGCTGAAGGAACCTTATAATCAGCAACACCTGCACAAGGAAGGAGAAAGAGTGGGATTACTAGGTGTAGTAACATCCACTTTACCTTGTGTCAAGAAAAAGAAGAACAGCACAACCAATGGGAAAGCAGGTTTTAGATCAGATCATAGAATGTCAATCACAGAAAATCTTTGTTATATCAATCAATACATCAAATCTGATTACAATCATCAAGAACATAGCATCAGAGATCTAGAAGTGTTTACTTGTTCAGTTTACTCTGGTCAAAAGTTTATCACAGTGGAAAAGTAACCAAAACAAAAACAAACAACTTGGACAAATTCCATTTATTATTTCAGTCATTTCTAGGATTATATGATTTTAAGTCAACAAGTCAAACATCATAGTAGAAATGAAAGTCTTAAGTTTAGTTGTGTTTACCTTGTTTCACTTACAATTATTTGTGCAAGGAATCAAGCTGATGTGATCCTGGTTCGGTCCTGACGACAGAAACGGATTCCTTACTAGATGAGATCCTAGGGAAGTGAAAACAGTAAAACTGACACCAGTTTATGCTCTCTGTTCCTTATGATCAGCAACCAAACATCTTCCGGAACAAATATGTGTTAAGTCTGAAAAGATAAGAGGGATATGACCAAGACTTCTTACCAAGGCCTTGGTTAAAATCTCACCAACCCCACATAGTTCTTATTGTGCAGAGCTTCTAAACTGTCCGAAGCCAAATCAAAGAGGTCAACCAAACCTTCCTTCGTTTAATTCCTAAAGTTGAAGAGCAAACTGTCTCAGAGTTTCGCAAAGCCCAATGCAATCTCCTCTATAAATTTGTTGTAGAGATCCTGGTCAACTGGCTAAACAGTGTGTGGATGGTCTGTTTAGTGATTCCCTCCCCCACCACCATTTATCCTCTAGGTTTTTCCACTACTTATCTTCTGCTCACATCTCTACTTTGGTTGTCTGAAGTCTTGTCAGTTACCTTGGGAGCAGGGTTAGCATCAGACAAGGATGCCCAGTGTCCCACTATCTCTTCACCCTTGCTATGGAAGTTTTGTCTAGGAGCCTACAGACTAAAGTGGAGCAACAAGCTATTAATATTTTTCCCAAATGCAAGGCCCCCTCTAGTTATCACACCTAGCCTCGGACAACCTCATAATATTCAAAGGCAACCCCCTCCTCTCTAGCAGTTGTACTAAATACTTTGAATTCATATGAAACAAAGTCAGGATATTGTAATCAACAGGCATAAATCGTTGTCGTTCTTGGCAGGTGCTTCCAATGATGACAAGGAAAGACTGAAAAGGTTGCTAAGTTTTTTGTGTGGAGCTCCTCCTAGTTAAAAACCTTGGCCTCCCCTTAATCTCTTCGAAATTGATAGCCTATCATTGCTCTCCTATTCTAGACAACCTTAGGAAGCGGCTTCAACTATGGAAAGCAAAATTGTTATCCTATGCGGATCACCTTGAACTGGTTTGGTTAGTTATGCAAAAGCTTTTTCATCTACTAGACTGGTGTCTTTGGGCTCCCTCATTCCATTATGCAGAAAGTGGAATATATGACGAGTCCATTTCTATGGAAAGGCTTTGACAACAAATTTCATCATGCGACCGGGGATAAAGGGGGTCCAAGAGGTTAAATATGGAAGGAATTTTAAAATTAATCTTGAAGCTGGCGGAAAAAATAAATCTGGGATTCCCGGTAGGATTTTACTCCCAGCTCCTTTCTAAGGATTCGTTGTGGACTATTTCCTGTCCGTATGATTATTCTTGAGCCAGGAGGAAAATTTTGAAGCACGGAGCAATGGTGGCTGATGTGATGGTCCAGGATTGATGATGGCTTGCCTACTCTTCTTTGGTTGGATAACTGGTACCCTCATGGAGTATTGATCAACACTTATGGGGGCAGAATTAGGTATAACTCAGGGCTTGATAGGTTGGCCGAAATATCTGCTATTATCGTGATGATGACTGGTGGCCAGCCCTGCATCTTCCCCTTCCTTGATTGAGGCCTTGAGTGCTCTGCCGGAAATAGTCCAAAGACCTAGGGGAAGTGATGATTTGGTAAGTGGTGTACAGCCTATTTTTCACCTTTTAAAGTTTACACATAAGCTATTTTCACAAAAAGAACACCCAAAATAGTACTTGTGGCGTTAACCCAGTTTTCTAGTGTATGCTAGATGATGTTGTACACTAGCCTTCTTAATTTGTTATAAACACAAGTCTACGTATAAATTAGATACTAGAAATGTAAATAAGCTATTAAAAAAAACCAAAACATATAACTCAGATAGTGATTTAGTCATACAACACTCACCACTGAATACTAGGAGGAGTTTCTAGGCGGTTCCAATCCACAAGATGTGTACCACTGCAGATGTCGTAGCCGCTCCTCTGAATGCAACACATAAGAATCTCATGACATGTTTTAGGCCTAATTGTTCTGAAGTCCATCACTACCCACCTATAAGCCCCATCATCAACATGTTGCAGGTATCCCAACCTAGGGAATGGCTCATTGGGACTGTAAGGATGTGAAGGTGGCATACATGGCACACAAAGTTGCTTTAAAAGAATTCTATTGTGTTTACAACTATGTTGAATAAAAAAATAAATTTGGGGGAAAAATGGGTTTAAAATGCAAGATAGTAGAAGTTCCAAGAACTTAAGGCAAATGTGAACTTTTGTGGCCAAATTCCCCTTTCTTGGTCGAAACTTGTGAAACTAAGGAGATTCTGTTGAAATATGGGAAACAATGTGTTTCCCACAAAATAAGTGACTTTATATAGCATGGGTTGGACTAGTTTGGTCGAACCATGCGAAACATGGAAAATTTCCTCAAAACTAGTCAAAACTAGGTATATTTGAGTTTCGACCTATGGTTTCATTTAGACCCCGAAAAAAAATTGAGATTTAGAACTATGGTCACAGTTTTATCGTGTGGAAAGCGCTAACTTATTCTCTCCCAAGTCCCAACCCAATATCTTCTTTTAGAGGCATTTGATCTCCACCTCATTCTGCTGCTTGTGTTGGAATGCTTTAGAGGATACTCATCACTTGATCTTTGCATGCTCATTCTCCTCAAAAGTCTGGGAAGGGCTTCTCATTTGGTGCTGGCCTTTGACAAGAAGGATTCTTGAATTTTTTAGGGATTGTAAGGTTAGAATCTATGTAATAAAGGTACTTTAGGTACTTTGTTATCATCTTGTATTGTGTTTTTTACCTTTTACCTCCCTAAGCTATTTTATGTTAGCATGAGGGTGTTTATGTAATTTCTCATGATATAAGTAAGTCAATATAGGGAAAGGAGATCATTTCTCCCTCCACACTATTTGCAGTCATCTTCTCCTTCTCTTCTCCTCGCCTCTCACCATCTTCTATCTTCCTCTTCTCTTCTTGTCTTCTCACTTACCTTTGATCCTTGCTTGTTTCCTCCTTGGAAATGGTTTAGAAGGAGCTTCAATGGGGAATCGTGTATTGACCCATCGGTAAGCCTGCGTTTTGTGCAGCCATCTGTCATGTTTGGATTGAAAGAAACTCAAGAAGATAGTCCAGGAAGTCAAGAACATTTCAACGAATCTGACACTCTCTCTCTCCTTTGAATTTAAAAGCAAGCTTGATTTTCAGGCTGCCTCCTACTTTGACTCTCCTAGAAACAGGCATAGTGTTCACTCCTGGATCTACCTATCCATGTATTGTCTATGGATAGAAACTCCCCATGAGGTGTTTATTGTGTATTTTCTTCTTGTCCTTTTACCTTTGGTTCCTCCCTTCTTGGGGAGTCTGTGTATTCTTTTGTGCCTGCTGAATATAATTTTATCCATCCAAAAAAGAAAAAACACATAACTTAGTCCTGCAATGAGTAACATTTAACGATACATGGCGAAGCAATGTCAAATTGCACGAAAATTTATATTCTTGGAGATAATCCAAAATAGGATTAGTAAATGCAGCAGCAGCAACAACAACAACACTCAGCCTTATCCCAACTTAATGAGGTTGGCTACAAGGATCCATACAAAACAAAGTAGGGAAAAACTGAGATCCATAACAGCATTAAAAAAAGAAAGTAGTGAAAGACATAAGGATTAGTAAATGCAGCATGACTTACCAAACAATATGAACTTAAACCACCTGAGTAGGAATGGTCTAGGCTACGATCTGCCAAGAACTGCTTCAGTACCAAAGCGAGCGGTGTAGCTGCAGGAAATTGCTCAGTGAGCTCTCTGACCTGCCAATGAGAATTCATAAACTAAAGAAAGATTCAATCAAGCATATGGTAAATTCTTCCATGGAAAGTTAAGAAAGACAAAGGCCTTTGTGTAGTTGGATTGCCAATCTTTTGCCAAAAGTTCCATAGGAAAGATCATGGATAAATAAATAAAAACAAAAATGTGAGGTCCATCAAGGATAGAAACGAATCAATTTCTAATCCTGTCAGTTTTCCAACACATTTTCATATGATTGAACAAGTGAACAACTACAAAATACAATAAGGTTAACAAGAAGAATAGAAGGCATGGATGAAATCAGATGTTAGCTACAATTTTCCAGGCTCTGTGGCAACGATGCAGAAAGGTAAAATACCACACTAGTGAAACTCTCTGTTTAGTATCACTTGATACATAGATTATGCAAAAGTGTTTCTTTTCTTTTCTTTCTTTTCTTTTTATTTTTTTATTTTTATTTTTATTTTTTTGGGGTGGGGGGGTGCAGAGGGGGGTTGGCCTACAAACAGAAATTTTTCAGATTTTAAAAGTTTGGACTCCATAACATACTATTGGAAGTCCTATGTACTCACCAGTTCTGTAGTTTGGAGTCCCGTATGAGAAGGTGACTTGAAACTGATATCAAGACGAACTGATTTCATATCCGCAACAATATCATTTTTCATCTGCGAGCACTTTGGCCAAGAAGATTTGTCTAAACCAACCATATCAGGATCAACGATACCCCCCTGTTCAGTGGGCAGTTGGGTTGATTCAACTTTTGGTGCTTGCACCTTGGAAGTACTTGCAGTAGAAGCAACAAGATCATGAGGAACTTCAGCCACAAGCATGATTATAGGTATCTGAGAACAATTTTTTGTCCAGATGAAAAGATGCATTAGAAATGAAGGGCACTAAGAATAAAGACAAGGAAAACCAACTAGTAGTCAAAGAGGAAGAAGCATTACAGCTGTATTTTCTACAGTCTTAAGAGAGTCATTCTTAACCCACTCCTGATTGGCAAGGTACCTAGCTGCATGCTGGAATACCAAACTGAAATGATGTCAATACTAAATACAATCATGCCTACTAAGAAACAAAAGATAAGAGCAACAGCATTCTCTATGCAAACTTATGAATCAAAGGATAAATGGAGAAATAAAAATACTTCAATAATTGAATAATCATAAAGATCAATAAAAAAAAAAAATGCAATTTAGTGCAGTTGACTATAGCTGACAATCATGTTGGAGTTCCAAAGTGCAAGTCTGCAACAGGATCAGTACTAGACATGAAAGATAGCATGTGTACACACAGGCAAGCCAACTTAAGATAATGAGTTGAATGAGACAAAAAGTGCTTCAATCATTGCATAATCACACTGCTCTTGAAAGAAACAAAAATTGAGTACACCATGATATGGCAAGTTGGCCATATGACACAATTTCAAGTCTCAACAGACGAGTTCCTTTAATTTCGATCTCTAAGAATCTTACTCATAGTTGTCAAGGCGTCGCCTAGGCGACGACTAGGCGTCCAGGCGGTTTGCCTGGGGCCTAGGCGACAGCCGCCTTGTTGCACTACATGTTGCCTTGTGTTTCGGCACTTATTTATGCCAAATATCATTCAAGTAAATGTTATTAATATTTTTTTCATTTACTTAAGATATTATTCATAAATAAGCAAATACCCCCCATTTGAATCCAATAAAAATAGTTTAAAAATCAAATTCCAAAAGGATAAAAAGTCAACCTCTTAGTTCAAGAACAAAAACTGGATTTTGGTTATAGGGACGATTTTCAACTTTTAAATGCTAGGGTTTTTCTCAATTATGAAAATTTTATAAATTCTATCATGTTAAAACATTGCTAAAAACCAAAAGTCCGGTAAAAAAATATTTTGTTTTGATATTCATAAAATTATTTTCATTCAGGCGATTTTAACAGTATTCGCGCACTTAAAAATAAGTTTGACTGAAGCATAACTTTGTCATTGCAACTCAGATTTAAGTAATCTTAGACTTTTTAGAAAGCTGGTTTTATATTATAACTAATACAAAAAGTCTCATGTAAAAATAAAATCATTTGACCAGTCAAACTTATTATAGAATAAGAGCATTTCTTTAAATGTTGATTTTTTATAATTTAATATGACTTAATGTTAATTTTTTATGATTTGATGTGGCTAAATGTTGATTTTTAATGACTTGATGTGGCTTAATCTTGATTTTTTATGATACAAGGTATATATAACTTACTAAATAATGTTAGAAAATAGAAAAAATAAAAAATAACACTTGTTTGCCGAGTTCGCCTTAAGGCGGGTTCCTTCTCGCCTAAGCGCTTAGACAACCCTCCACCGCCTTGGTTTGCCTTGGCACCGTGACAACTATGAATGTAGCTGTTTAGGTGCAGAAATACTCTTTCTAGACTATAGGGGGTGTCATAACCTGATCTTGCTGTGATTGAGTGACTTATGAACTACAGTGGTAAGATCAGGGTATGAAGACTGACCATGTATATAATATGGAGTCTGGACCCATGGTTGAATGGGAAATGGGTATTCTCTGTTAGGTACTTTGAGTGACTGATTTTTAAACCATTTTCTGTCTGGTTCTCCTTTTATTTATTTAATTTTTAAATTATATTTATGATGTGACTGTAGCAGGGCAACTTCGTGAGACAATATTGAAAAGGCAGAGACAATGTTTTTTAGTTTAGAGGAGGAATGCTGCATATAATTTATTTTGATAAAGCTTAAGAAAATATCTTTTAAATATGACACGGATGCCATAATTGATACGTACTAATTCTCTATGCTGGAGATTTTCTGTCTCAAAATATCTGGGAGGAAACCATCATGATTACTGAAGTTACCTGTTTTCAGTTTGAATCTTTTATTGGCATTTAACATTTTGATTCAACAACACTTTGTAAGGAGTTTCTGATGCCAATTCTGAAAAAATGATAGACATATGTTGCATGAACAGATGTGAACTAAGTAATCTAGAGGAGAACAGCCATGCTTTCATATCTCATTCATAGTATTGAAAAGGTGAATCTACATATTTCTTGGAGCTTTGATATTTTCTGGCAGGTTCATATTGCAACAATATGACATTTGAAGTATCCAGTGGCAGAACCTAAATATTGTAATTGCATATTCTTTCCATGTTATCTACTGTATCAGCTCTGACTGAAATATTGTTCTTCACTTTGGATCTTTGCTTGTCTCCTATGTCTTGTATGACTTAGTTTACTAATACTTTACTGATCCTTTCCACAGTAGGAACATCCAGCTCTCACTTTCCATCCTGCTTTTGGGTGTTGGAATTGCAACTGTGACTGATCTGCAGCTCAATGCTCTGGGTTCTGTTTTATCACTGCTCGCAGTTGTTACTACATGCGTTGCTCAGATTGTATCCTCAAGTGAAGTTGCCTAATGTTAATATCTTGCTTGAGATCTTCCTTTTAATATATTTGGTTATTAAAGCAATTATATTTTCTGAGATTCTCCTGACTTGCTAGGCCGTGACTCTTTCCTCTTACTTTCATCATTCATTTTTCCTTTTTCATCTCTCTCTCTTTTTCCCATTTTTCATTTGTATTTTGTCATCCATTTCCCATCCCTCACTTCTGCATCTCTTCATTCCCAATTTTTTGTTTGGACCTGAGTTTTCCCTACTTTGTTTTGCATGGATCCATGTGGCTGACCCCATTAATTCAGATAAGACTGAGTTTGTTGTCGTTGAAAGCAGTTATATTTTGATGGGAACAAGCTGGATTTTTTTGATCTAGATTCAACTTGGATGCATAATTTGGCACCCTGTTATTAGAATATTTTGGTGGTTGCAATTTTCTGCTCCCACTAAATAAGCTGTAGTAGGGCATAGTAGGAAGTAACACTGGCCTAGGGATATTCAGTCACTTTACCCACACCCCCTGACGTCCAAGCAGGCACTGCACCCTTACTGCTGTTAAAAAATTAGTGCAGACAGTTGCTGGTATTCAACCTATCCAGCTTGACGGTATTGAATATCCGATCTTATCTTTTTAATGGTTTGGAAAATAATTGCATATGCTATTGAGGAAGGTCCTAAAACTGGTCCCAAATCAATTGAATGAATTGATTTACTAGATTTGACATAGTTGATCCCAAAATGTAAAGTATTTTTCTATTTGTTTGACATGCTCACACAATTGCAATAGGAGCAGTGGTTGATTGGGTAGAAAAGTTGGGAATCCAGTGAATAACCTTCTGTATATCAGCAAGTCATTCTGTTACCTATAGAAATAGTCAGGAAAGAATGCACTGAAGGTGCCTAGAAATGAAATTTATGGTGATAGCTGTTGCTGTGACATTGTAGTTGTGGTATCTTCTTCATTGCCATTTCTTTGATCATTGGCCAGAGTTGTAATCATGATGTTGGATGTGTTGACCGTGCCTGAAGTGCTAGGCATCAAATTGAATTTTTTGACAATTTCTGTTTGGGATTCTGGGAGTTTATTTGGGGGAAGGGGGCATCCAGAGACAGCTCAGGATTATTTGTTAGTTGGCGTCAAATTGGCCCCGTCGACTGGGTTCCTTGAGATTCAATTATTGAGTGGCACAAACTCTGCAGTAGATATTTATTTGGTGAATTTACGAGAGGCCTGTAAATGGTGCCCAATATTCCGAGTTTAGTAGTTTAATTGGTGAGGTCCTGAGCCCATATGTTGTAAATGTATGTTGGTCCCTGAATGGACACACTTTCTTTATTATCTTTATCATGTATTTTTTTTTTTCATGGGTTCATATGGTCTAGATTTCTTTTGTATCTTTTGTTATATTTCTCATGCTTTCTGTAATAAAGGTGCATTCTTCATAAAAAAGAGATGATATTGTAGAGAATTGTCTTTCTTATACCAGCATAAGTATTCTGTGTCTCTTGTTTAAGATCTTGACCAGTTCTTCTCAGATGACCAACACCATCCAGAAGAGGTTTAAGGTTTCTTCAACCCAACTTTTGTATCAGTCTTGCCCCTATCAAGCCATGACCTTGTTCATTGTTGGTCCATTTCTAGATGGGCTTCTGACTAATCAGAATGTCTTTGCTTTCAAGTATACGCCTCAAGTGTTGGTGAGCACGGGAAAACTTTTTATTTGTTTATTTATTTATTTTTATAAAATTTCCTGCTTCTTAAGTTATCTTTTGGGATGTTCTAATTGTCTAATTTTTATTGCAGGTATTCATTGTCCTTTCCTGCCTGATTTCTGTCTCTGTTAACTTCAGTACATTTCTTGTAATTGGAAAGACATCTCCTGTTACCTATCAGGTCCTAGGCCATCTGAAAACATGCCTAGTTCTGGCTTTTGGTTATGTTTTACTTCGTGACCCGTTTAGCTGGAGAAACATTCTTGGAATCCTGATTGCTGTTGTTGGAATGATACTGTATTCTTACTGCTGCACTCTAGAGGGTCAGCAAAAAGCCAGTGAAGCACCTGCACAGTTATCACAGGTATTACCTGCTCTTTACTTCTATCTTGTATTGTTCTTATGTCCCTAGGGTATTTCTCTTGAATAAGTGGGATCATATCCCATCTGCCCTGCAGCCAAAATTGTTGCTAGCATACCCAAATGAGCCCAACAGGCGTGGGGCTTGCAGTAACCCAATTACCTCCCCAAGTGCCATCTCTGAGCGCTCTGTCCTTTTTAATTAAGGATTAGTTTCAAGTGGCCTATGCATAATAATTTGGAAAGTTACGTTTCATGTAAAAAAATTTATTTGACGTATGTTTTGATCTATACTAAAAATTTTCATAATAGTTGCTTAGGAACATATTCCCCTGAAGCAACAAGCAATTAGGTCACAACAGTTGCATACTATTTGAGCATTCTTTTCTCCAAAAATCATTTCCTACGCATAGTCAGGAAATAATGAGCTGGCTTTCGTCCTCTTTCCCATATTACCATATGTTAGTAATGGGATAAGTGGNGGGGGGGAGGTGAAAGAAGAAGAAAGACCCCAGTAGACAACATTGAGCCTATTCCTTGGGGTGTCACGAAATAGATCAACATGCTCATTTAGAAGAAAGACCCCAGCAGAACATAACATTAAATGTAACCAACTGTTAGCATTTCAGTGCAACTGACATTTAAAAGGTGACTAACAAAATAGATCAACCTGCTCATCAAGTAAGTCCAAAATCATTGGTTTCGGTTTCTGTTTCTTTATAATGGACTGCTAGCCCCTTGTTCTCTTTCTTAATACATTAGATTTCAGAGAAAAAGGTCAATAGATGGAAATACCCAGAATAAAGAAATAAATAACAAAAAAGAAAGGGGGGTGGGGAGGGGAATGCCAATAAAATCTTAAGGAAATAACTTTTTACATCTTTTTTCCCTGGTCAGCAATCAGATGAATTAGTGACGTACTAAATATGGTAAGTGGTAACTAATGCATTGAAGCAGCCACCCAGAAAAATTATATGGTAAACAGAACAGCTCCCCCCAAATCCCACAAGCTTCTTGGCATCACTCATAATTAAATGGAACAGGCAAGTTAAAACATCATCCCCATGTGAATATGCATCTACGATTATAGGATGATTAATCTATGCTCCTACTTGGAGTCATAAGAATTTTGAGAAGCAGTATGCCTTCGAAATTTTCCTTGGCACAGATTCATAGAAACAATATGAGCCCTTCTTGAGCTCCCAGAGAACTTAAAAGCATTGACTAGGCACATGTCCAAGTTCGAAGAGTTTTGGTTGAAAAGCACATAGTCTGAATCATAAAAGTGGAAGTGTTCAATACAAATCAAGAAATTTTCATTGTTGATCATGTCACTAACTACAGGTATAGGAAGACAATAGCAATGCCTGCCACTTTAGCATACCTGAAGGCAAGTTTCTTTAATTCCATTACGACCCTCTAGAATCCCAGCTTCTTTTATGGGTTCCTGGAAAATGAAAGCCATAAATGTCAAGAGACTCGGCCACAAAAACGCCAGAGCAGTGGTGCAAGTACTCCAGAAAAAAAGATCAACAAGATCATACTTACCAAATTCCTCACAGGAGGGAGACAGACCACAAGATCCACGTCACTGGTTGGGAGGGATAAACCGGTTGTGTATGAACCAAAGATGTTTGTCCTGGACCGGGGCCATAGGACCTGGAGAGACCGTGCAACTCTCTTGACAGCCCAATTAATGTAGGGTTTCCTAGTCAAGTTCTGAGCAGCAACCTTAAATTTCACAGCAGGATAAGTCAATGACCCACGAGATAACACTTGGATCGTAATGAAGACAAGTAAACAGTTTTCATGGAAAACCTAATTGCAGGTCATGATAATTATCGGGTCCCATACTGCATACCTGCTTGCAGAAGGAATCGATTTCATCATGAAGAAGATTGTGCATCAAAGAGAGAGATACTTTGCGAGTGGGACAATTCGATAACTCAGGAGGTTGCAGAGGAAATGCAACATCTGGCTGCAATCCACAAATTTGTAAACATGTCAGAGACTGAGACCAAAATGTTCCCCACAAACTTATTAAATGTTGGATGCCCTGTATATGTGAGTTCACCGACACCAGTATCAATTCTTTGTCAGCTATGCCTATGACAATATGTAGAGTGAAAGATATTGCCCTTACATGTTCCTGATCGAGAGCTAGCTGGGAGATGGCAATTAAGCGATCTTGCAGTAAAGCCCCAGGAAGAGGCTGACTCAAAGAAGTAGCTGAAAGGCTTTTATTTCTCCATGAAGGCCAAATAACTTCAGCACCATCTAGACAAATCCGAGGTTCTTCATAGTTAGTTCCATCATGATACCAACTTCTAATACCCCAATGCCTAGGGCTAGAGCTACCAGACCTAACAGTTGGAAAACCCCTTTGTTTTCTAGATTCGCCAACAGGAGAGGGCGGAGGAGGGCGTGGAGCACGAGGAACACAAAGTACTACAGGTGATGGTGGTCTCTTCACCCGAGGTTGATCCTGCCTAGTACGAGGAACACATGGACTTTTAAGATCATGACTTAGCTTAAATTCAGATCTTGATCCCTTCCTCGACATATTTGGAATGATAATCGGTCGCAAAATTGGGTATGAAAGTGAATCTCCTTTCTGCCCTTCGACAACCCCACCAGATGAATTGTTCAAAGATCCAGATGCATTCTCTTCTGGAACTCCATCGGTCATTGCTGAAGAGTGCAGTACCTTGCCTGATACATCATTTCCTGGAATAACATAGCCAAGCGATCCCAAAGGATCGAAAGGAGAACGAAAAGGAGAGGCAGGTGGAGAAGTTAAACCACTTGTACTGTAAGAAGAAGAAAAGCCAACCATATCATCAATAGTTCTATTCATATCTGCTTCATGCCAAGCCCAGGAGCTATCATCAGAACTAAGAGAAGGTGGACGAGAGAAACTTGTGCCTGCATGATCTGAAGTATTCCAGTACATGACTCCTCCACCAAAGTACTGATTATAATCTCTTCCAGAAAATGCATGCACCTCAAATTCTTCTTCTGAAATCCAATGGCTATCGGAATCATCCACTAGTTCTGGTGCACATGAGTCCATAACATCCCCTGAATACTTCCTTTCATCTTCAGTCCTTGTTCCATTTATCTGCAGCCCATGAGCTGGAAAACTCTGCTGATAAGGAGAATGCATCCTTGGGATAAATCCAGTATCATAGTTAGAAGTCATTGACGGAGTCAATCTGCTGGCACTTCGTACCACTGGGGGCCAATCTAAGCTCATTGCTGAAGTCCGAGACATGATCCTGCTGCAACCACCTTCAATCAATGGATTTCTTGCTTGATGTCTCGTGGACACGTAGGACTGATGGAAATTATTACGCCAGTTATGGTCGACATCTAGATGCAATCTATCAGTGGCAGCAGGTAGATGCTGTGAGTTGAGAGCTGGAAAATTAACAGGTGTTAAACTAGGCCACTCATATGATCTGCAACCTGAGGAACTTGTGAAGCCATGACTGCAATAGTTTCCACCATCTTGCCTGTGAAGAAGGCTGGTTTCTTCTTTTGAAATTATTGATTCTGTTAATGCTTCAGAAATAACAATATCGCTTAAATTCCCAGATGTTTGATGTTTGACCTCCTCACTTTTAAGAACATTATCAAGCCCCAGACCAGGCAAAGCATGAGGAGCTATGTCCAAACCAAACTTACAACTAGAAGTCTCTCCTCCAGACGTGATGGGAGCTCCAACTGCTCCATTTGGGAGTGGAAAACACTCCATACCAATATGAGAACTATCTTCAGCAGAACCAACTACAGAACATTCTTGAGTGCCATGGGCCACTTCATCTTCGTTATTTACATCAGGTTTATTAGTAGAACTACAAAAGCTTGGATTTGGAGCCAGGCTGTCAGCACCCGCAGGAATATTGTTTGGTAGGGTCTGGATGGTTGAAGCATCAGCTAACCTCTGAGATTCTGCAGCCTCACTTTGGAAAGCAGCATGTTGGGGGGTAACTTGTTGGATTTTTACTTCAGAAACACTTGTTTCTGGTTCTTTTAAGGTAGAGTTTTTGCTCCTGCTCCTACTGCTTTCTTTCTTCTTTTTCTTCCCAACAGTTTGGGCCTTTCCATCAAATTCTTTGGCATGTTCCTAGTGAAAATAAATTGGTCAAAAACCATTCGAGGTTGTTCATTAGAAACACAATAAAAATGGTAAAAGATATTAGTACCATCTCAACTCTTGAAAATGAGGTGTCCTTGTGGAGATCCTTAGCCTGAAGCCTACTAGTCATTCCATCAGACTTAGCCTGTTCTTGATGGGCCAACCCATGCCCATGAACCTGGAAGCAAACCTTTAGGAACAATTAATCTGAACGTATGGGAAAAGCATCCAAAAGGAACAGAAAAGGAAACAATACCTCAGCAGATTTCTCAATTGCAAAAGAAGCTTTAGATGACTTTCCACCAAGATTTTGTCTTTTCTGATTACGAACCCTACCCTTCCCTCTTCGATTACCCACCCCAGGCTTCTGTTCAGATTTATTCATCTGGGACTTCATATTCTCCTCTCCAAGAAGTTCCAGCTTTATACAATCACTTGAAATACCCATAAGCAAGTCTCGTACTTTCCTCAGTATACAGTCTGAAATTGAGTGGACAGAACCCAATGTACTGAAAAATAGCTTATCTTTTTCATACTCATTATGTTTACATTCTAATATCATAGCGGACATCTCCCGAAGCACAAGCAAGCCATTGAAAACGTTGGTGAAGGGAGTACATTTTCCTGAAATTGGAGCTGGGAGGACAGCCAAGCAAAATTCAGCATCCATTCTGAAGTTTGGAAGGACGGTTTTTTGACGTGATGCACTATCATTGTATCTCACTGTTACTTTTTCACCAGATAGCCATATGTCATCCTCCAAGTTGTTTTTTGACCCCTTTAGAATAACTTTTGTCTGCCACTTACAATGTACAAAAGTCAGGACAACCAAAGTGCTAAAAAAAGGATGCTATCAAACAGTTAAAAATTAATTATTGGCATCTAATACAACAATCAGTCATCTCAAGCCAGGTGTATAAGGAAACCAAACTATCAATAGCACGAAGAATAAACTACGTATCAAAGATTTCTGCAGCCAGACCAGCAGAAGTCAAGTTCGAAGGAAGAACCAAAGTCTAGCTCAAACAACTTCTAGCTGCCATAACATACTTCTTTAGATTTGGAATTAAATTGGATACAAGGGAATAGTGCATTTCCGCATTCATTCTAAGACAAAAATCGGACCTAAATAAGAAGATTATGTCGATTCATTGCAAGATTGAATTGATACGTCATTGAATCCTGTGCCAAAATGAATGTAATACAGGAGGCGTCTGTTTGCTTTCATATATCAGATATGACATGAATATATAGTATCAATTAATTTTCAATCGTTGATACATATGTATCCTTGACATACTGAAACGACTACCATATATCAAGAACCGAAATAGCAAACCATAGAACTACATAGTTTCAGATTACATATATGATTGGGAAAAATTAAATTACATTACATATATGCCTCAGTTTCCTCTCCCTAATTTTCAGTCTTTTACTGCTGGTTTAAGAAGATGGTGTTTTCCATTTGTTTTCATGAGTGAATGGGTTTCTTTTTTATGTTTTGTTTTTCCCCAAAGCACCCCTTCACTTAAAGTCCATCCACGTCTCCTTATAATATTATCCAATCTTCTCAAGTTTATTTCAAGTTACCCTTATTTTCTTTACCATTCCCAGTTTAATCTTTGGCCATGGGTTGTGTTTCTAATGGAATTTCAAATTCATTACAGTCATGCCATCCTTTTTTAACCTTGAGATATTTCCCATTCTGCCATTCCTACCCTTTTATCAACCAATAGCCCCATGAAATATTCTGGTCAATTACGGTTCTGCCATTACCCCTTGCTATTGCCTATCATGTACTTGGATGGGTCTATACTGACCCCAATTTGGGTATTTTGACCTAGCATCACCTAGGTTCCACATTAATTGGAGATTTCATGGATTATTTACAGCATTACCATTGGTCTGTATATTTTCCTGGTGCCGAATCACATCTTTGGTATTGACAGTGTTTTTGGCACATTGATATTGGCATGTCACAGTGGTTGGATATTATCTGTTCACGTGTAATGCTATACATGAGGGGGAGATTGCAGATTTTTATCTGCTCAGCTCAATTCATCAAATGAAGATTCTTATCTACTCAAGATTATTCCAGTGAAGATTATTTTTATCAGCTCATAACAGAATGCTAATTAGATTTCTATGACAAGAACATCTACCCTTTTGCATATTTTTTTCCTTTAATATCAATTTTAATATTACTGTTAGTTCCCTGTACCATTCTCCATGCTAGAAATTTCCAGGTACAGCATATTCAAAAACGGGAGGGGGAGAAAATGAAGCAGTTTTTTATTGACAAGTCTGACTTCGACCAATAATTATAAATTTAATTGGAAGAGTCCTACTCATATTATGTCTTTAGAGTCCTACTCAGAGTATGTAATCGTTTCAAATTTAATATAGACTCGCTGGCGATAGCATAAGCCTTCCTCCCCCAATCTGTTTGTCTCTCTCTCTCTTCTTTCTTCTTCTTTGATTCTGGGTCCAAATCTCTACAAAGGTCCTGGAAGAGGATCAGAACAGCAACACCAGTAGAATTTCCCTAATGATTTCATCCCCCAATCATTTTGGAATTCTTAAAATGTCCCATGTTTCTATCTTTTAAAAAAAAAAAATCCAATCTTTTGATTTGATTATTTTCAAACTTTAAAGATTGAAGATTGTCAAGCTTCTTCTCTCTTTATCATTTCTCCTTCTCTATGGTTTGTGGTAGAGTGGAAGTGAGATTTGATTGAACTTGGCTCTCAAATCCATTGACTTAATCATGCCTGTGCTTCAGTTTGAATCAAGTAAAGTACAAAATTTCACTCCATTTCACTTAATTCAACTGTGAGAAAACCATTTCGACGAAAACCTCCAAAGTCTCATTTCGAGTTAAATTTTAGCAAAACTTTTGCCAGAGATCACATCTCCTAGTGGATCCAACTATTATCTACCATTCAAAACAAAGATTCGAAGCTTTTGAAAATGATGGAATCATCGATACCAACTTTTTGGAGTTCCTGAGCTCAAGTTGAGATTGTCTACTGATCACTCATTTTTCTGTTCCAGTTTCATTATTAGAATTTAAGATTATCAAGTGACACAAAATTAGAAGATTAACGTTAGGTCATTTTTTTATTTATCTAATAAGGAGAGCAGAATCATAATAGGCACAAAACAGAACAAGGAAAAGCATGGCCCAAAAACCCAGGATAGGGATCCATGAATATAACATATGCAGTAACCAAAGACCAACATTACAGATCCCCTTTATAATACCTCCACAGGCAGATGAATCTGCAAAAGAAATAGCTAGTTGGCCATCCAATTGAACAAGAGTCTTATACGCCAAGGACATGCCTTTTGCATCAAGTGAAGCATTTCCAATGACAACAGTGCCTTATCCCAACTTAATGGGGTTGGCTACATGGATCCAAGCAAGGGCAAAATAGAGAAAAGGCAGAAGTGCAAGGACGCAAGAGTCAAAAACAATAACAAAGTATAATACAGCTAGATGGGGTCCACTACATGGATCCTAGCCCTCCAATCCGCTCTATTTAAGGCCATACTTGAGACAAGGCCTAATCTGAGCATATCTTTCCTCACAACTTCCCCTATGGTCATCTTTGGCCTGCCCCTTGCTCTTTCAGATCCCTCTATATTCAGCCAAAAGTTAGAAATATGTTTCCAAAACATTGAACTAGAAAACCATGATAAAGTGAAAGAACTTAAGACACTGAAGGTAACAAATGCAGAATCGATCTTGAACCCGTAAAGCCAGCAAGAGATCAATTACGACAAGATCACATATACAGACAAACCAATATTAATAACAAAATTTTCTAACACTTTTCTCTTCCTTTCTTTCTTTTTTTACATATGAAAGAAGACATAAAAGGGAAGGCGAAGGATTGCTGCCAGGCCGCATACAGCCTGCACCCTCTCACGGGGAGGGCAAAATTACCGCCTTGACCCCCTGACCGACACCATGGCCCCTACTCCCATTGGCTCCCGCACTAGTGCAGGGCACACAGAGCCGGGCAGCATTCTTTTTCCCTAAAAGAGATATGACCAAGGCTTCGCCACCTAGCCTGTGGGAATGGGTTCTCCACCAATCCCAACTTATTGTTTCACCGCAATAGTGCTGGAGCTGCATCACCACAGTCAAGGAACAGGGGAAAACCAAATTTCTCAATGACTCAAATCATTGGAGGCAGAAATTTGTAATATGTAAGAGAACAAAGAAACAGGAATTTCCTAATTTCAACGCAAGTTTTATATAGTAAACTGATTACAATAATAAACTGAAATAGCAACTAGACTAAGACCACATGTCTAAAATTTAATGACATACTAAAAATCAGGAGTAACCTATAAATATCCCTAAGTTGGGCCCCACCATAAATCTTCCACACAAGGAGCATATCAGGCTGAAGATAAGCTTCATTAAATGTTGAAATCTATCTTCAAATGGGCCCACAAGTGCTGTCCTCATATAAGAAAATATATCCATGTGTGATAATTCCCTAAAACAGCTCCCACGGTTATGACAGAACCTAAAACATAGAAACTGTGTAATGTCCGTATTGTAAGCCCTATCTTCTCCATAATGGGCCCACAGGGGGATGATTTAAAGTAGATCTAGTTCCTCCATACGCAGGATATAACAGACGGCAGTTTTAGTTTCCTAAAATAGTGGAAACTTGTAGCTGGAGAAAATATCCCTGGAAAAGAAGCCATAAGATACCAACTCGGTCCCACAAATCTTGATTTTCAGGAATCCCAAAATCCCCACACATGAATTCAGATTGAGTCAAAGAACTGGTTCGATAATAAACCAAACTCACTCAAATCAAACCAGCTAAGTCATAGGAAATGTGCATAAAAAGCTATGACTATAACCCTAGAAATAATAGAGTCACTCCAAGGTAATAGAGAATGGAACTCAAAAGTCATTGAATTGTTTCAACTAATACAGGACTGATGGGCCCATGGCAAGTTGCATTTGTTGACTTCAAAACCTAATTTAATGGGGGCTTTAAGGACAAGTTTCATTCCTCCATCCACAATGTTATGATTCTACTTCTAAAACCCAATTTAATGGGACTTTGATGACAAGCTCATTCCTCCATTAATGCAGATAAATCACAAAAGTGGGCTTATTTAGTTGAAATAAACCTTACGATGGGTTGAATACGTGTTAGGCCTAAAATATGGGTAGGAGTTAGGAATATGGAATTTATTAGTCAGGGTCTTAGTGTGTTTTTATTCCGATGAACTGGCTCTTACCAGAATTATATATGGATATTCTAATGAAGAGCAGTCGACTCCCCCCCCCCCTTTTGGTTAACTTCTTTTACTCTTTCAAGAAGGAAGTCGTTTCTGTAATTACGTAGATGACAATAGCTAGCTATATCTACCATGTGCTTAATAAATACAACCCCTCGTACACACTTCAATTGTATTCCACAAGTTCCACTAACAAAAGGGTAAAAATATCTCTTCTGGACAAGGGTCTTAGCATTTATTTTCTTTTTAATTCTGTTACTATGTTTTATATTAACTTGGCTGGATTAGGTAAGATATTAAAATTCCAGCTTATATCTACAATTTCTAGTGGCAGTGCTTTACTCGAATGTGTTACTTCCTATAGCTGGTTGATGGGGTGTTTGTTTTATCCCGTTAAACCGCTGTTTTTTGTTATTTTCATTTGGATATAAGGATATCTAATGCAACACAAGTCCATCGGTTGGGATCCAAAGCAAGCCCATATTTTGGTGCTATTAAACTCCACCGCGCCAGCATGTTTAAGTTCACATTCCGCCCATATAACAGGATATCGACCATCAGCTTAAGGAGATATTTTCCTGTTATATCTACCAGCAGTTTAAGGAGATAATTTCCAGATCTCGAGCGGACCCATGGCCAATGCATGGAGAAGATTGTGGGGATTGTGACAGCTTGCATGCTAATCTATTTTGAGATATTTTTCTTCCTTGTGTGGGGGGTTTAGCATGGTTCGAGGTCTCACTAAAATCTCGGTTTTGGCTTTGGCAAGACAAAACCATAAGCAATATTGGAAAACAACAATATCTCAGCCAAAATCTCAGTTTCGACTCGACTCAGTCAAAGTAATTCACATGATGTTTTTAAGACGAGATTTCTCGCCTTTCTCACTAGATCTCGTCTTTTCTCGCCTATTTCGCCCTGTTGTGAAGGAAAACCCCAAAAAACTTGGTGTTTTGGTGCTTTTCTTGCCAAATCTCACCTCTACAGTAGAGATACTAACTTTTCAACACTTGAACATCAACTCTTGGAGTTCCATTTCTTCTCAAGACCACTTGTAGGTGAAAAAAAAAATCTCAAGAACTATCTTTTCCATATAATCATAATCAATACTTGTTTGTATGTACTAATCATTTGTAAATTGTAATACAATGTACACTAATTAGATATTGTGTGGAATAGCCTAAGTTAGAGCTCACTTACACCATAGACTACCAACATAGGGTCCGAAGTCAAAGTACCATCTGAGGTTTGATTTTTAAAAATCTAATGTTTCCACTATGTTTAGAGGCCTAAAATAGGCTAGATGACAAGTTTCAATGGCTAACATGGCTATAAGGCCACCGAAACCCATCCTCGAGTTTTCTCGAGTTGTCATGTCCAAAAATGCATGGTTTCACCGAGATCTAGTGAGATTTTGGTTATCCTGGGCAAAACCATGGGAGAAACTAAGACCTCGAACCTTGAGCTAAAGTTAGTTTCCAATTTAATTAGATTTGCTTTATGTAATAGGTGGTTTCTACTTCTATGACTCTTTAGTTTGTAAGCTAATTAGATTGGGATTGGATTCAATTTGTAATTAGTTTCTAATTAGGACAAAGGGACTCTTTCCATGCAAGAAAGAAGCCCAATCGATGTAACCGATTAACATTATAAATAAAGTAAAGGCTGTATTCAGCCTAGATTGATATTTTATTAGTAGAAAAAGAAAAGTTTGGCTTTGCAAACATGAGTGCTGTGAGATACAGTCGAGTGGGAGAGATTCCTGAGAGGTGAGAGGCCTACGAGTAGGTGAGATGCCTAGGAGAGAGTGAGAGACTCGATCCAACCCTATCCTCCTTCTTTCTATCTAATTTCTGTTATGTTTGAAGTCAGATTTCACACTATAGTTCCTGTATTCTGTTCTCAGATCTGAATTCTTTTAGTCAATTAGTACCGTTCTAGACTGCCACTTATATTCCAAGTAACTCTTAAGACTTAAGCTGGATCTCCTATTCTGTTATTAGATTTGGCCTATCCACCATGTTAAATTTCAAATTTCAGTCTTGGATCTAGCTTTGGCAGGATGAAGACCATTACAAAATGAACCGACATGATACAGGGAAATCTCAAATGGGAGTCCGGTGAGGAAGAGGAATATCGCCTAACCAAGCTTGATAAAAAAATAATTAAAAAAAAAAAAATTGCACTAAATTACAGTCAAGAGCATACAACTATCAACTTCTATACTGGCTGATACTCAAATCGAAAATAAAATTGTATGTTGCATGTTCTAGATAAATTTTTGAGAAAATGTTTTTTTTTTTTTCCTTCTCACTCTTCTTCGCTCCAAAATTGCAAATAACCTGGCATTCAGCTCACAATATTTGCCGGAATACAAAGTCTTCCCAGTTCCCTTTTATTCCCCAGAAACAGAAAATAATCGTTGAATTGTTGTTGTCACATTGTTGATTTGCATAAGCCAAGCAAAAAATATATCAATATATACTACGATGAGAGGCCAGGTTCCTGAAAAGTACCAGATAGTTGGCCGCTTTGCCTAAAACTACTTGTAATATCTTCTTCCTCACCCCAGTATCCACCCCTACCCACCAGTCCAAGCAACCCATCTTCCTAAAGTAGACATTTGCCGCAACACCTGCAACATTCGTCTTCTCTTTCTCTTTTGCCTTCATTCCTCGCTTCTTCCCGACATTAGAATTCAGCCACGACAACCTCAATGCAACTTCCAACTTGTTTGCCAAAAACGCCTCTATGCTATAATAACCCTTTGCCTTCAACCACGGCAATTCCTCCCAAGCCACGCCCAAAGCATTCTCGTCACCTCTTAGAAACTGCCCATTCGAAATGCTATCCATCACACCGAAGAACTGATCCACATTCGATACAAAATCTTCAGAAAAAGTTATTGAATCGATTACAGAACATTCTTCAATTCTTTCCCCTTCTTGAGAACCGAACATGCGAACCGCACGAGAAATCGACTGTTCCGAGTCATTAGAAGCGATGGTCCTGGCCAATAGACCTGTCGACCTTCGAAAACAGAGGCTTGGAAGACCAGGGCAGTCGCCAGAAGCGAGGTCAGGAAGGATGATGAAGCAGCCATGACCGTATCTCCGGATCTTTTTCTGCATTTGGAGGATGATTTCGGCGAACTTCGCATCTACAATTGTAAGGGATGATTGACGTTGCTGGACTGTGAGTGATGAAAACCAACGGAGAATTAAAGTTCTAGGGTGGGTCACATAAGAAGACGAAGACGTTGATGGGATTGATGAGTGGTACAGAGCGATGTGCGAAGTGAGCGAGTCGATGAGTTGGTTAGAATCCATGGACGGAGTCGGAGTCGAAGTCGGAGGTGGAGACGGAGACGGATTCATCAATTCTATGGTTTCCAACTTGGAATGGGATCGTAATCTATGCTTTGGATGAGTTGCAGAGCCTTACAGTCTCAAGCGCAGTGACCCGAGATTCTGAGATATGGCCGGAGACGGTTACTATCACGTTATAAAGCTGATGTTCGTAACCGTGTAAAGAAACTCCTCGCCAGAGTCGTCAGAGCCGTTGGATTTAAATCTTAGACGTTGATTTACCGATGGATTACAGACAACACTGTAGACCTTTTCGTATATATCGAACATTTAAATCTAGCGGTTTCAGTGGAAGGTCTATGATTATCATATAATAAACTGATCTCTTTTATTAACCCAGAGTCCCCGACCGAATAACCCATCATGACCTAATTTAATTTTTCTGAGATATGGATGAGGTATCCGCACAATATAGTAGACCCCCGTGAGTAGCCGTCATTTTGGAATTTCACTTTCCCTCTTCGGTAGGATGGAAGGACCGTGACACAAAATTAGGTGGGGAAGGATTTTCCTATGCCCTGTCATTAAAGTTGGGTTCAAGTACTTTTTTTTTTTTTTTAATTAATTAAATGTGAGAAAGAAATTTATTCATCTCCCTACAGCCAAACAGCGGGATGTGAAAAGATTTAACCAACCCCACATGTATTGGTTAATTTATGTTTAGTTGTGTGTGCAAGGATTAAAGTATCGGTATCGATCACTGTATCGGTCGGTCAAAATTAAGATACGTATCGAAGGGTATCGTATTGTATCGAAGATACGCTAAGATACGCACATAAATGGATAGGAAACACATTTTATACACTTTTGCATTAAAAAATAGTTAAAAAAAGCTATATATATAACATGTAGAATGCATAAATACTTAAGTAGAGGGTATCGTATTGATAGACAAATATATTTAGTTGAAAATGTTCAAAATGATGAGGTTTGAGTTTCTTACAGTTTTTTCTTTCCTCATTGCCATTGTCACTGTGATGAGTGCCGTGAAGAGTGTCGTGGTGGTTCAAATCCTTGGCTAGGACTTTCTTCTTCAATAGGAGCAACTACGATGATATTCTGCACTTGTCGAATATAGGCACAATATTTACCCCAATCGAAATATTTATGGTAGTGGGTCTCCCATTCATTGTAGAAAAATTAAATTTTTTTTATAGAAGTTGTAGATTAAATGTTTTTAAAGAACATATAAAAAATCAACAAAGTGTGGACCAATATATTTGAGTAGATCTGAGAAATAAAAAAAAAAATTGAAACCCTCACTTTTTTGGGGGAAAAATGTGGGTTTAATTTGAAATCATGTATTTAGTAATTATAAGTTATAACATTATTTTTAAGAGTTAAATGAACTAAATTTTCTAAAAAAAAATAAATTTTGGGGATTTTTCTTTCTTTCTTTTTTTTTCAAATTAATTTCGGAATAAAAACATTAAAAAAATAGATTTTTTTGAGAAAAATAAAAAATTTTCATGGAAGTTGTAGAACACTTGTTTTTACATAACATATAAAAAATCTAGAAAACTGTTGGTTAGACTGTGAAGTGTTTTTTCAAACAACAAAAAATTCACACTTAAGTAGCCGTATTGTACTGTATGATACTACACGATACCTTCGATACTTACCGATACGGTACCGATACCTTCGGGAATTTTTAGATTTTCAAAAGTTCGTATCGTACGTATCGGTACCGATACGGTACGGCACGATACGATACGTACGATACGCCGATACACAAAAAGAGGGCCAAAATTCTCCGTAGCGTATCGGTATGTATCGTGCCGATGCCTACCGATACGGATACGACACGATACCCACCGATACTTAAAACCATGCATATAAGTAAATTGGGTGTTCACATGGTTTAAAGTATATTTGATACGATACGATACCCCTCTGATACATCTCTTAAATTTAATTGACCGATACGACGACCCATACTAATACTTTAATCTTTCATCTTTAACATATCTTAGCGTATCTCCGATACGATATGATACTCTCCGATATGTATCTTAAATTTAGCCAACCGATACGACGACTGATATCGATACTTTAATTATTGGGTGTTAGTAAAGAGAATTTACTTATTCCCATAGTTTTTAAGGCGATGCCTTGGCGCTGATGCGGTCTAGAGATGGTAAGGCAATGCTCCGCCTTACGTGAAGTGGCGCGTTATGGGTTTTTTTTTTTTTAAACACATTTTAAAATTACTTGATGAAGATTCCAAATATAGATTTTTTATTGGTAGGTGTATGATTTTATTAACACTTGAGATGTATAGGATCAGCTTTACTCCACCAAAAATAACCAAAACAAACAAAACAAAAACAAGATTCACAAACAGGGTTTGGATTTTGTCAAGGGTTTTAAGAAAGGGCTTTGAGAAGGAATCAAGGAACAAGGAAGAACCACTGATCTAGGCGACCATTTTGCTCCGGCGGTGGTGAGCTTCATTCTTCTTTGACAGGAGTAGAAATATAGTGGATGACCTTAGGGCTTAGGCACTCATTTTGGCATCATAGAGGTAAGTATAATAAATACTTGTATTTTTTATGTCTTCTTTTCTTTATATTTATAATTTTGTTTTATAATTGTGTATTTATATTATACATTAATATGATTGATGATTGATGATTGATGATGATGAACTTAGTTTATTCACTTTATTGATTTGTTTTCTTGATGAATATCTTATATTGGTATGAATATGAACCTTTAATATTTATTTAACATATGAGTAATAGGATTCAACTAGGATTTAAGCCAAATAGATTGGTTTTATAAAAAAAATTACATAGGAACTTTTTAATCGACAAGGTGACGCTTTATGCCCGCCTTATCACTAAGGCCCTCCGAAAGACCCTCAAACGCCTCTGTTGCCTTACCGCCTTAAAAACTATGCTTCTTCCCCCTCTATACTCTTCTCTTCTCTTCTCTTCTTTACTTCCATTGTTGCTGTAGCGTACTACAATTGCTACTCTGTCTCTTTGCTGTCCTGAGATTATTCCAATTTCTGCTATTGGTTCCTAGTTTTGGAAAGTCCTATCTCAAGTAGAGTATTTCTGTAGCTTTGAATCAAAGTGTTGGATTGACTTCAGGTTTTGCTATTATATTCTTTTACCTGAATAGAGTACTTGACCAGTTTTGGGACTACATTTGAGTCTTTGTCAAGTTATTTGAATTTCTTTGAATCTGGTCCTTTGTTTTCTTCATTGCAATTCAGGTTTTCAAATGAGTTTTTGAAACTAATCTCTTAGGCTCTAGAAATCCATCAGTGTCATTCTATTCTGTTCAAACTGGATTGCTGTGGGGTATCAATTACAGGGAGGAATGTGTTACCATTGCCAGTTAGTTGTGCTGTCTGTTTTATTACCGTGATAGTTATATAGTGGTTGTTCTTACTTGTTTCTAAGTATTTTGAATCCTGAGGTTTGTCTTTTGTGTTAAAAAGATTCTTTGAAGGAGGCCCCCTTTTGTTTTTCCTTTGAAAGAGAGAAGTAGCAGTAATATTTGAGGACAAGCTCACTTATTGTAGTTTGGTATTTCAAATTGTGCTTGATTATCTATGATTTGTTCCACCATTTCAGATGAGTCAATGGAATTAAATTTCATGATATTTTCTGATCAATTGGCTAACTTCCTTGTATGGTTAGTAGCTCGTTTCCATTGGATTGCTTGTGGCTTTCTTGGTTGCCGAATTGTTTTCTGGAGTAGCCTTTATTCTCAGCATAACTGTCAAGGCGATTATGCAACCCAAGGCGTTGGAGGAGCACCCCCCTGTCGCCCTAGGTGTGGATTAGTGAATATATGCATTATGCAGTGCTAATTTTGTTTTATGTAATTATGTTTATATACAGCATAAAAGCCATATCAATGCAGTATGATATAATTATGATAGTAATAGCTTAATATGAGAAAACCAACAGATAATAAACAAAGCATAAGATATAATATAGGCATATTCATCAAAAAACAAAGCAATAAACATAAATCAACATAAACTTGTGAAGTGTCAACAAGGCGTGTTGTCACCTTGGACCCAAGAAAGATCTTGGACACCTAGGCGGCACCTTGACAACAATGATTTTCTCAGATTATATAAACTCTGTGCGTCTTTAATTAAAAACTCCTGGGAGGCTAGGAGTGAACATACATTGCTCTGATCCCAAATGCAGGACTGTCCCCTCAGCCACATGGGAGGAGCAGTTCTGCAGTATTTTCCTAAAGGAAACTGCATGGTTTGGAGTAGAGTAATGCATGGAGAATTTGAATTTTGAAGGGGGAAAAGAAGTGGGATGGGCATATGGCCTGAGAAACTGCTGCGGGCATTTTGGTAAGATGAAAAAATAATACTCAACATCCCTTGTACACACACAGATAACTTAGCCCAGGATTAATCACTTTTACCAGATTAAACTTAACATAACAGCTAAAACAAATTTATCAAAAAACATAAGAGCTAAAATAAATCATTGTACTTCATTTAATCAATGGTTCTTTTCATATATTGAGTACATGGATGAAGCCGGCAATCCTAAACCTTTACCCTGTTTTTTTAGGGCAGGTTTTTTTTTTTTCGTGTCTGTTCTAGGGTGTCAGGAGGAATGAGATAGCATTTCTTTGAGATATATTACAGTGGCTTTGTTGCTGCTGGTCCTCTCTCTTTCTTTCTCTCTCTCTTTGGTTACTTAATTTTTGAGCTTGTATTAGTCAGACATTGTTTTCTTGTTGAAAGATTCGTAACCTTTTTTCCTTTTCAACATGAATTTGCAAGCATCCTGCTTTACATTTTTTTCTTGCTACGTTTGAATGTTGATCTTACTACTAAATGATGCATTACCTTTTCTTTTTTGGGTGAGGGTGGGTTTCCTACAGAAGCAATTTACTCATATTTTCACATGCTTGTTATTAATTTCAGATGAAGGATGTTGCGACAGAGAACTTTCAGCGGATCTGTGAAGCCTATGAAATTTTAACAGATGAGCATAAAAGGCAAATATATGATATCTATGGTATGGAAGGATTAACTTCAGGCTTAGAGCTTGGTCCAAAGTTAAATAAAGCAGAAGAGATAAAGGAAGCTTTTGAAAGGTTTCGGCGGCAGAAGGAAGAGGAAAAGGTTTATCCTCATATTAGGCCTTCTGGTTCAATTGTTGCATCTTTGTCTTTGCCACAGTTTCTAAGAGGTGGTGGCATCATGAGAGGGTATGCATCTCATCTTTAAGATCATTCTTTTTTCTGTTTAGCAATCCATCTTAAATTGATTCCATATAAATCTTTTAGATTCCTTTGGTGCCTGAATGAGTGCATTGCTGCTGCTTTTGATCTTTGAAATTTGAAAAGGGGGAGGGGGTGGAACGTCTCTAGTTTTACTTTTCTGATTATTTTCTCCAATCTAACTCTATTTCTATTTCCAATTTTTTTGGCTTCTGCTAGATATTAAAAAAAAAAAAAGAAAAGAGAAGAAAAGAAAAAAAGAAGCAAACTAGTGTGTCATTAAAATCTAGATTTTCTGATTAGAGATGATTAATTGTTTTCTATATAAGAAAACCATTTTGTTTAAAGCAAGAAGAAACCAAAAAGCAAGTGCAGCTCTTTCCCTGGAGTGGGGGAGGAAAAGGGCTTGTTGCTTGATCTGCATTGTGTACTCTGCTACTCATTCCACTAGACATCATTATAACCTTTATACCAGTTCTTGTTGGATCTTGATCACCCTACAAGCTTCAATTTAGTTTTTGAAGTTATTTATCCTTATTTAGTCCAGAAAAGTTTGTTAACTCCTACCTAGGTGTTGGTGTTGAGCCCTTGGACCCATTGTTTTGATAAATTTTGTATCTCATAGGATGGCTTAAAGCCTTAAAATGAACTTGTAGCTGATCGCTGCTGCTCTGGTCTGGTTCTCTTTTTTGGATTTTTTCTATGCTGCTGAATGGGAGTTGGCAGAGAATCCTTGGACCTATACTCTGATGTAGTTTGATTCTTATCAGATGGCTAGGGTTATTGATTAGCATTAAATATGCTCCATGCTTGTTACTTTATGATACGGAATATGCAGTTGGTCTATATATCAAGATTTCTGTTTCATCTGGTCACTGAAGTTTAATTTAATGCTTAACTGTCAGAATGGAAATGTCTAGCGAAGTTCAATCT
Source organism: Macadamia integrifolia (assembly GCF_013358625.1). Taxonomy (NCBI): domain Eukaryota; kingdom Viridiplantae; phylum Streptophyta; class Magnoliopsida; order Proteales; family Proteaceae; genus Macadamia; species Macadamia integrifolia. The sequence continues at coordinate 30,124,859 of NC_056562.1, forward strand.
CAGATATCCAAGCGCAATACTATTGCTGTTCGTGGCAACATGACAGTTTATGGAAATTCTGGTGGTGGAGCTGCTAATGTTGTGTTGAGGCATCATATTTCTACAGTTGCTTCCATAGAGTTCATGGCTTCAGCTGGTTTAAGGTCACTTATTGTGGTACAGATGTCGCGGTAGGGCAATTGCTTTTGTAAGTTACCTCATTTTTCTAGCATGTCGTGCTCATCATTGATTCACGGTCATTATCATGATGTTCCTATTCATTGTTTCCCAGCCATCTGTCCCCCCACTCAACAGCATCAGGTGGAATAGCAATATCTTTGAGCGATGGTTCAATTAATCTTACAAATACCTGGACTCGGCAACTCTCTGAGACATCAAATGGAAATGTATGCCTCTTCAATTACGTCTTTTCTGTTTGTTTTGTTTGGAAATGGGAGTTAGGTTCATTAAACCATATAAATAAGATTGATTTAAAATTGTATTCCCCGTCCAACAGAACAGTGAAAAGAAGCATATCCAAAAGGATTACTAGATCTACAACATTTTTGGCTCTTCCTGTAGGATGAATAATCTGGTTAACCTAAAAGTAGGTTCCGATGCAAACCACAGGTAAGGATTGCAGGACAAAACCTTAGGACCATAGTAGTGAGATTTTTAATAACTCGAGATGGAGTAGTCTAATGGCATTGAAAATGTGGCCGAGTAACACACTGACACTATAGAGGATAAGAATATTCCTTCAAAGTTTGGCCAAGATCCAACCGATGAATCTGGAGATATGGCAGTGATGAGAAAATAGAGACTTCCATAGAACAGAATTAGTAACTAACAAGAAATAGTTACTAGGCTCAGAATTTAGAAGTTGATCAAAATAGAAACATTCCAGAAGTGGAAACTGAGTTTAGGAGCCTGCAGAACAGTTTAACAAATTAGAAACTTAGAAATCCCAATTAGCAAATGAAAAGAGAACCTGTAACTCGAGATCAGCAGGGCTGATTGGTCTCAAGTTCAGGTCGAGTATGGATACTGTAAAGGAGAACAAAGCCTCAAAAGTTACCCCAATCAAGTGGCTGGATCTGCTGTTATGATAGGGGTTTTCTGAACTAAGAAATCAAAGAAATGGGGCATTGTGGGATTTAGCTTAACATAGATGAAATCAAATCAGAACAGGAGTTGCTGTTTAGATGATCCGTAGTAGTGTAACCTAAGTTTCAGATTCAAAACACAGCAGGAAACTCATTAGAATCCGTAGGGGACTTACTGATTTGCATGAAAATAAAAGAGAAACGAGAATAGAAGGAAAGAGAGAGAGGGGCATATGACCTTGGCATCACCACCAAGGCCTACAGATGGCTTCACCACCATTCTCAACTTGTTGAATTACCACAGTAGGGCTGGAACTGCATCACCACAGTCCAAGGAACAACATCACCCCCGTATCATAGAGGCAATAGCCAAGCTTCTCAATAACTCACATCGTTCGGGTAGTATGATCTCCTACTCTTTATAGAATAGAAAACCCCATGTACGGTAGGGACTGTAGGAAGAATCCTTTACAACTTTTTTGGGTCGATAAAGAATTAATTACCACAAGGGAAAAGATACAAGGGCCCCTAATATGGGGAAGAGAAAAAACAAAAGAACTCAAGCAAACTAAGCCAAACAAAGCAGCTCCTTCCCTTCAAGAGGGAGGGACAATGGTATGCAAAAGAGAAGGAGCCAAACCCCAGGAGACAACGATTACCCTGTTCGTCGGGGAAGTCCTTACATTAAGATGGGTTAACAAGGAGAATTTAGAGCTAACATCAAAGTAGATGGAATTCCAAAGTTTACAAAGGATCTAGAGTTGGAGGTCCATCTTCGGAGGTTGTGCTCCGTCCAAATATGATTGATGGCAGCATGAAAGACAGGCTTTTCAGTATCACATATAGATTCCCGGCATAAGATGGACCTATCTCAAGGGAGAGTATTCTTCTACTACTTGGCCAACATTTGCTCAAGATTCTTTTCCAAACTGTAGTGGAGAAAGGGCAAGAGAAAAAAGGTGATCAACATCTTCCACACCATTCCAACATAATCCTTTACAACTGAAGTCTTCTTCAAAATGGAAACTACTCTAGAATTTTAATTTAATAGAATCTAGGGACTGGAATGTAGGACACTTGTCCACCCTTCTACTATAAAAAAAGTAAACTTTTCTAGTATTATTAATTTGATCTGGAAGCGTGTGACTAAGAAAAGAAGTAGATAGGTTGATTGGGTATAATGGGGCCTCCTTCGCTTTGATTCTATTTGGACTGTGCCTGCTCTATCTGATGTATCTCGAGTATGGTGCAAGATTTTGTCCCTTTTGTCTTTTTCTCTTTTGGCTATCCCCACTCAAATTTTTTATGGTGCCTCCACCTCCCTATGGCTTGATCAGTCGTACCCAATGGGTGTTCTTCACTCTATCAGTGCTAGAGCCATATACAGTTCGGGATTTTTAACCATTTTATGGTCCTTGGTATCGTTAGCCTTGGTGATTGGACCCCTCTTGCCTTATCCTCTCCTCTGCTCCATTAGTGTGTGGAATGCCTTGCCAGTTGCCATTCATAGGCAGAAGGCATCAATGAAAAGGTGATAATATTACGTGGACCCTTGTCTCTTCAGGCCTTTTCTGCTTTAAAGCGGCTTGGGATTTCATCTGGTCGCGAGGCCCTTTATTTCTTTGGTGTAAGCTAGTCTGGTTCAAATTCCACATGCATTGCCTTCGAGGTTTGAGAAGATGGAATCAGGTTCGAGATTGGTCAAGGCCATTGTTGATACCCATACGATCCAGATCTGAATTGGACAAAAATACCCCCAAGATCAATTAAAAAAATGTTTCTTTTATTATTTTACCCTTTGTCTGTACTAATCCACTGATATGGTATCAGTCAAGAATCGGGGTTAGTCAAGGTCGATACCAATATGTCTGATTGATCAGGTTGATCCGATCCGATTCCTCAGACCATGCTCATTATAGCTTTATGATCTAGCGTGCTCCCTCCAACTGGCTCCCAACGTAGTCCTTACTCATCCATCTTCAAATCTCTGTCTAACCCTCGTGCTACCTCTGCTAGGAATTTGTGGAAGATATATAGATCACATATTTTTTTCTTGCCCCCTCTCTTTTTCTATTTGGAAAGGGGTCCTTGCAAAATGTTGGACTAGAAGTCGGAGGATTTTCCCCTTCCAGAGGGAATGGATTTGGGTGAATATGTTTTTGTCGGTACTACCATCCGTGATGTTGTTAAGAAGTTTGCCTTCAGTGCCGCTGTCAACCAAATTTGGATGGAGTGTAATTTCAGGAAATGGACCTCCAAATCTAGATCTTTTCGTCAGATTCACACTCCAGGAAATGGACCTCCAAATCTAGATCTTTTTGTCAAGTTCAGGACTCCATTTCATTTGACATTAAAGACAAGTTATCTTGTGTTTCCTTTTCTTGTATTGAATCCCCAAGGAACAAGCACATTATTGTGACATTGTTGTTTCCTAGGGTCTTTCTCCCTCCTTTCGGTCTCCTCTTTTCCTGAGGGTTGATGCTGCTTTGTTTTGTATGTCTTTTCCCCCTTTTTGGGGGCTGCTGTATTCTGTTTTCTCTTTGGTAACAGATTGTTTATTTACTGAAAAAAAAAAAAAAACACTATTACTACAAAGAATACAAATTACTAAAATAGAATCTAACACTAGTTCCGTGTAGGGCTTAAATCTCTAATATTTTGGTTTATATAATTGGCCCATTACAATAGTAAACCCAAAAACTAAGCCATGGCCCATATAACCCATTGGACACACAAAATTAAATATATTGGTCCATTCTTGGTCCAGTCCAATGCCCTGGTTTTCTGCTGGCTGCCTTGTTCTTTTGAACTGCATCATTGAAGATCCAATTCTCTTGCAGTTGCACACTATCTATGTTCCTAAATTCTTTATAACACACCATTCCATGATCAGGTAGTCCATTCCCTTTCTTCTAAATCATCCCATCGTATAGTTATACAAACAATGTGCTCTGCTCACAATAGATTGTCCTAACACTCTATGCACTGCTTTATTTGGACCATAAAGATTGGATTTGTGGCACTAAAATGCATCTCTTTGGTTTTCAGGTTCATCCAGTCCTTCCTAATTGAAATATCAAAATCATCATAAATATTTTCTGTAGACTGACGCAAGGGCACTTGGTGATCCATTTTGTGGCGACCATGTATACCCTCCATTTGACACAACTCATATTTCATGAATTATTCCATCATACACTTATGAACTTCAAATTGCTGTACTAATGGTAAATCCAATTGCTGTAGTGGCTCTAGGGTGATTGGACTGATACGATCGGGTTTGGAAACCTAAACCAAAATGAATCCGGGCAAATTGGGTTTTAGACCACGAAGTTATGGTAGGGTTATTTGGGTTTATTTTGGAATTTTTTTTCTTTTATTTTATCATGTCTTACTTTGGGTAGGCTATGTAGTAGGTAGAGTTCAACTTTATTTTAGTCTTGGTATTAGATTAAGAAGTTTAGGGGACATTGCTTGGAGCAATGGCAAAGGGCTCTTTCCGCCTGCGCAGTAGTGCAGGTTCGAGTCCTGGGAAGCTGTCTACCTATATACCCTCCCAGAACCCTGCTTAAGGGCGGGAAGCCTTTGTGCACTAGGTAACGGTCTTTTTTATTAGATTAAGAAGTTTCTTTTTTTCTTCTTTATTTATGAAAGATTGTGCCCATCGTTGGTTAGATTTGAATAAATAAATAATAATAATAATTTATTTATTTATTTTCGTTTGTTGCTGCCAAGAGCTGTGAATGTGTGACTGCTATCCCTCTTCTTCTGATCTTGTTTCTGGTATCGTCCACCTTCTTCCTCCTCTTCATTCTTGTTCTTTCCCCATCCCTTTCGTTGTTCGCCCGTATTTCCCCTCTTCCTTTGTTGCTGCTGGACCTATAAAGGTCTGAGAGAGATCTCATTGATCTCCCTCACCTCCTTTTGTTGTTGATATTGTGGGTGGGGACCCCTACCCTAGGTGATTTAAGCGCCATAATCTTCCAAACCATATAAAGCTCCTTACTGTGAGTTTCATGGCAAGATTCAAGTCTGGTTTCTAGACCACCGCCCAGAGTTGTGTCAGTTGTTGATCATCAACACACCACCTGACTATTGGATCTGATGTTAAGTGCTTCAAGAGCCCTAGGCATTATGAATCAGTGCCTGAAATCTCAGGTCAAACAGACCAAAGGTGAGGGAGCTGCATCACTCGAAACCAGCAGAGGTTTCTCCTGGTCTATGGTTTCCCTATGGTTTCCCTTTATGATAATTTCCTTGATTATTCCTTTTTTCTTTGGTTATTCTTCTTTATTCTCATAACTGGTTTCATTCCAAGTGTACCCCTAGTCTTTAAAGATTAATTAACTTCATATCCCCCTCCCCTATTTAACTACCAATCTGCCAGTAATCAAGTGAACCACGATATGGACTCTGCTGAATCACGATGGACTCAACCTACTTCTATCGTGGTCAAGTCAGCTATGCTTTATTTATAATCTCAGCCAAGGATTAAAGTATCGGTGTCGGTCGTTGTATTGATCGGCTAAAATTAAGATATGTATCGGAGGGTATCGTATTGGATTGAAATGCTAAGATACGCTAAAGATACACACATAGTTGGATATGAAACACTTTTTTGTACATTTTTGCATAAAAAAGTAGTTAAAAAAAGCTATATATAACATGTATTATGCATAAACACTAAATTGGGAGTATCGCACTAAGAATAAAGGTTTGTAGTTGTTTATGGGTGTAAAATCTTAGTTTCTAACCTTGATTTTCACTTTAGTTAGAGAGAAAAATGAATGGCAGCAACTTTGGAACAAAACCCCTCTCAAAAAATTGTGTTTTGCTGAAAAATTACCCATATTGGCAATTATATGAGTGTAGTACACCGTGTCGGTATGTATCGATCGATATGTGCGGATATATATATATATATATATTTTAACTCGAATATTATCTGGGACTCGGGGAAGCCCCTAAAATTTTATTAAATAAGAGAAACAAAATAATTAAGACAAAGGGGGGGCCATAACCCGCCTTGCCCTAACCCATGGATACAAATCATTTTGACACTCGCAAAACCCAAAAGAAAAACCTACAAAAGAGGAAAGATTACATTCTAAATATTGGTAATCTCGCTTTATCCTCCAGAATGATATAACTAATATTAGATGGGAGAGAATTATCACTATGAAAAATCGAATTTATAGTAGATTCACATGCAAATTTAGCTAACCAATTCGCTGCGCGATTGCTTTCCAGAAATGAAAAGGAGATATAAGCTCTCAAGGAATCGCAGAGGTTGATTACTTCCTGAAACCAATATTAGCAGTTCCACAAGGTACATGATCTTTGAGAGATAAGTTTCACAATCAGGGAGGAGTCAAAATTAATATAAAATTCAGAGAGGCCAAAATCCTTACACAATACCAAGCCATCTCTAAGGGCTCTCATCCCTGCCATTGAATTTGTACACACCCCATAAAAATTGGAAAAAGCTGCCAGAACATTCCTGTTGTTTCTAATAATACCTCCCCCACCACTAATACCCGGATTCCCCTTGCTTGCACCATCCACATTCAGTTTAACAGAATTAAAAAGAGGGCACCAATAAATAGGAATTGGAGCTTTAACCTACTAATTGGTGGGTTTAATTTAAAGACCTGCAAGATAAGATTATCTCTCAAAGAAAGGGATTAAGAAAAATTAGTAGAGTAACTGATTTCAAGAATCCAATCTTTGATTTTCTCAATTATGGTAGTTGCAGCACGGGAGCCTTCACTATGTCTTCTGTTATTTCTTTCCCGCCATAACTCCCAAAAAATAGATGATGGTAATAGACCAGTGATATATTCACAAATACCTTTGACATTGGCAAGGGATTGCCAATAAAGAATTCTAGTACTGAGATCCTGAGTTGGAATAACATTAATGTCCATTGTTCTTCCAAAGAACTCCAAAACCTTAGAAGCAGTTGTACCCACCAATAAAGTGTGGGTTGCTATTTCCCGCCAAGGATCTTTGCAACAAAAGCATTCGGAAGCTACTGGAATACCAACACTCATTAAAGCGTCATTTGTTGGAATTTTCCCATTAAAGATTCGCCATATAAAGAAACCCACTTTTGGAGGGATCGATTTATTCCATAACCATTTAGAGTAAGGAACTGAAAGGTAGTGTGATCGGATCATTCCATGCCGACTTGGTTGAGAAAAAAACCATTGCTCATCGGAGTCCACATGATGCAGTTGGGCAATGAATTTAGAAATATCTTTTATTCACTTTCCTTTTTATCTTTTATTTACTTTCCTTTTTAGGGCTAGAACTAGTTTGGTAGTATTCTTAATTGAGTGAGATTTTATTTCTTTTAGATTTAGATGCAAGTTTAATTTTGTTTCAGATTAGGAAGGTAGGTTCTTTTTGGTGTCTTTATAAACGACTGTGTAGTCCATTGTGCACAGATTTGAAGTTTTTGAAGAATTGAAATTTGGTATGAAAACCATGGCTCCTTGAGCTGTTTTCCCCCTCCCTAACTCACTCTGAAATCCATTCCTCTACTTCTTTCTTATTTCTTCATCTTCACTTTATTATTTCTGGTTTCCATTCCATTCCCCTGCTCTGGGCGATACTTGCAGCCCCTTAGAGTTTGTCAGATTTCCTTCGTTCCTCTTCCTCTCTTCTTGAAACTTGGTGTGGCTGTTTTCTACTTAAGGGTGACTGAAACCCTAGAAACTTGGTCCCAGTTGAAGCTCCTATTAAGAGAATCGAAGCCAGGATCAGACCTGGTTCTATTCACTGTGGCAAATCTGAGTTGCAGGTGTTTTTTGATCTTCGTTGCTTGCTGATTGATGGGTTTTTCTGTCGGAATCACGAGGCCAGTAGGTGTTCAAACCTCGCCCAAGAGTGGGGGCTGAATCGATGCACCTAGGATGAGATCTCACCACCGCCAGCTCTCCTCTTTTACCACTGGTTTCTGTTTATCGTGGAGAAGAAGAAGATAAGTCCTTAAAATTATATAAAGACCCTTGGCTGGACTTTATTTCAGGTTATACTTTCTTTCTTTAAAATTTCAGAATAAGCCTTTATATTAAAGTTTTAGTTCTAGAACTACCCCAACTGCCATCTAATTATTTCTAAAGCCCTGCTTGTTTCTGAAATTACAAGAATACCCCTCAACCATTAAATTTGAGATTTTTAGTCATTCTTGTGGGCCCTAAGTGATCCGATTTCAGTCCTTGGGATCCGGATCTGCATCACCACACCAATCTATCGACTTTTTTTTATTAGATAATGTTGGAGTTGAAAATATTATCACGAACCTCTGCAAAATCAATAATATTTAGCACATCTTAGTCCCAAACACCATCATCATTAAGCACATTTTTTATGTGAATTTCGTACGGATACATACTGAAATGTACATTTCATCTCGATTTTTAATTTTACAAAGAGAATCGGTGTGTATAGGTGGCGTATCAGTATGTGTCGTACGGATACATATCGATACAAAAGCATTTTAAAATTTTCATGTAGTGTATCGGTAGTATCCTATTGGTAAGTGCTGATATTGATACGTACGGCCGATACGGTACGATACGTACCGATACTTTGAACCGTGATCTTAGCAACAAGCTAGTAGGAATCCTACTTAGAGTACACGACACAAGATACAAACTTCAAAGGAAAGGAAACTAAAAGAAGAAGCAAAGAAGTATATGACATTAGGGACAAAACCCTTGATGTGTAACATCCAACACAAAGTACCACAGGGTATTAGACAATGATACCCCTGCGGTACTTAACAACGTAACACTCCGCCTCAAGTTGGAGCATACAAGTCACTCATGCCTTACTTGGAATAGTCTTTCCTGAAAGTAGGGCCAAACAGAGGTTTGGTAAAAACATATGACCGAGTTGATCAACAGAACATATTTCCATCAAGGGTTTTTTGTTTCGGTTATTCAAGTGGTCCAGAAACTTCAAGGCAGGATCTGAATCTTTGGTAGTGCCGGTTTGGGTTTCTTTCCCTAACCTCCCGGTGAATTTTTACCAAGGAAATTATTTCTTATCAGTCGTAGGAGAGGTTGGAAAAGTATTGAAGGTTGATAGTGCGACATCTGGGTGCACATGAACGGTTGCTGCCAAGGCTCTGTTGAGATTGATCTCCGGGGGAACCATCCTAGTCGTATCTGGGTTGGTTGTGGTTCAACTGGTTTCTTCCAGAAGATGGTCTATGAAAGAACACCCTTATTTTGCCAGGGTTGCTCGAAGTTAGGACACGTGATTGACAACTGTAGCAAAAAGACTTATGAATTGGATCACCAAGGTAAGGAGGCTACTGGTCCCGCTATTCAAAATCAGGTGGCGACAAAGGGTAAGGAATCTGTGAATGCGGCTTCTAATGGTACGGCTTTAACATTGCATACTTCTCTGGCTGGGAATGATAAGGCGGTAGGGAATGTTACTGCTATGGGTGAATGTGATAATGTTATGGTTCGCATTACCAGTGTTGAAGGGGGGAAGGGAGGCTTTCTCCCTCGATTATTAGCTCCAATACTCCAGCTCATGGAACTAATCCTAATAATGGATTAAAAGTACTAGTATAGATCTACATGGCCCTGTTCATGTTGATCAATTGATCACTTCTGATGTCGCCTCGAGTAGACATTGGAGGCCCACTGGTAGACGCTTTGAGGTTTCTATGGGAGATATTGTAGAGGAAAATAGTGAGGGCCTTGAGGAAGCCACCGATTTCTAACCAAATGTATCCGAAGATGGAGACAATGATTTATGCATTTCTTTTTGTCCTACTTGTTCGTAGTGTCAATGACTCGAGGGTGCATTCTGGTTGTGCTTTGCTTAATTCCAATTAATGGAAAGTTAATTTTATGGAAGAACCAAGGATGATTTACTTCTAGTTGGACGTGGTGAGCAAATCTTGGATTGGAAGATAATTATCAAGGATTTAAAAAACTTTAGTGCTACTCTCTATACTCGGTTGGAGGAAAATTTCTCCAAGTTTAATGAGAACAACAGGGTTGCTATGGTTTATGGTGATATGTCTCTACCTCCTTCAGACACCCCAGTTTGGAATGACAATCGAATTGTTGTTCCTAATAACTATGTTCCATGGAATAAACTTTTATCAAATTGTCATATGACTAGGTCTATTGGCCTAAACAGTGATAAAACCCCCAATCACTAATGAATCTTCTTTTTTTGGAATATTAGGGGAATTGGAAATAAGCTGTCATGTAGGTGTCTAAAATCTATTATTTTGTCCTTCAAAATTGATATGGTTGCTATTGCTAAGCCTAATATTTCCTTTTTGAAAGCATAGTCTATCAAGAAGGAAATTGAGATGCATGATTGTACTTCTAATGGTGTGGAGAGTGGATATAGAATTTGGGTTTTTTGGAAAGATTATATCCAGATTCAAGTTATAGAGGATCATGCTCAATTTATTGCTCTCAATTGCATGGATACGGCTACTAATTGCAATTTTGTTGCTACATTTGCTCATGCTTTGTGTTCTTTGGTTGAAAGACGATCATTATAGGAAAAACTAATTGATTTCTCGAGTTCAGTTGCAATCCCATGGGCAGTTTGTGGGGACTTTAATGCAATTTTATCTCCATTTGAAAAAGTAGGAGGAAGGCCACCATGTTCTCAGTCAATAGAAGAGTTTGGAAAGTTTGTGGATGACATTGCTTTGATTGATGCAGGCTATAATGGTAATGCCTTTACTTGGACCAATAATCAAGGGGGAAATAGTCTTTCGATGGCTCGCTTGGATCGGACCTTTTATAATAATTTTTGGATAGCCCAGTTTCAGCTTTCTCGAGTGCAGCATCTTAATCGAACATGTTCTGACCATGCCTCATTATGGTTGGAGTTTTCGTCTTCCGTTGCCTCTAGAGTTTTTCCCTTTAAATTTCAGCAAATGTGGATTTTTCACCTGATTTTAAGAGCTTTGTGAAAGAGGTTTGGGCATCGTTTATGACTGGTTCGCCTCTTTTTGTTCTTTACTCAAAGTTAAAAGTTCTTCATACCAAGCTCAAGGTTTGGAATAAAGATGCCATTGCTCGTTGGAATCCAAATCAATCTATCGGACTTTACTCGCCGGAATAAAGATGTGTTTGGAAAATATTCATCAAAATGTTAGAAATGTCGAGGATGATGCTAGTCGAGTTGCGGCGGACTATGATTTAATTCCTTCAGATGCTACGAAACTTGTTCTTCAGAGTGCCTGTAATCACCTCCAGTGTACTCTGCCTTAAGAGGAAATTTTTTAGAGGCAAAAATCGGGAGTGAAATGGCTTCAGGAGGGGGAAAGGAATACCAAGTTCTTTCATGCCATAGTTAATGCTAAAAGGAAAAAATGGGGAATTGAAAAAAATAAAAATGATGAAGGGGGATTGGATTCTTGGTGCAGATGGGGTGCATGCCGAGGCAATACGCTATTTCTTTGATATTTTCTCATCTCAACCTTGTATCCTTGATGGCTAATTGCTCGAGTTTATTCCCATGCTTGTCTCTGCAGAGGACAATGTGTATCTCCTTCAGGCTCTAACTATAGAAGAGATTGAATTAGTTGTCTTCTCTCTATCTAAAGATAGCGCACCAGGGCTAGATGGTTTTTTGGGGTACTTCTTTACTTCTTGCTGGGAGGTCATTAGCCATGATGTGTGGGCGACAGTCAAAGATTTCTTCTCGGGGTTTTTTCCTAGAAACTATACCTCGTCTCATCTCATTCTCATTCCTAAGAAAGACAACCCTGCGGTAATGTCGGACTTTAGACCTATTAGTCTTTATAATTTTTCCTATAAAATTATTGTTAAAACTATATCTACAAGATTGGCCACCATTCTCCCCCAGTTAATCTCTGAGCAGCAATGTGCTTCTGTCCAAGGAAGATGTATCCATGATAATATAGCTTTGGTTCATGAGGTAGTGCAGGATCTAAACAGAAAAACTAGAGGGGGCAATATGCTTTTGAAATTAGATATGGCCAAGGCATACGACCGCATGGAATGGGATTTTATTTATGAAGTTCTAGAAAAATTTGTGTTCTCAAGAACATAGATTGGGTTGATCAAGAAAACTATGGATGTAATACCTCGCTTCTTAAACCCGGTCTGATTTCACGGTTGAACCGGTTTAACCATGCAGGAACCGAGCCAGAGAAAATTAGAGCAGGTTCCTTATGGGCTATGATGGCACGGGTGACCTTAAACACCGGCTGGCCCGACAAGTCCGAGCCAGTGTCAGAAGAGACGGGAGTGCCCAAACCGTGTACGTGCACTTACCATAAGGCTATGTACGGATAAAACAGGTATTATATCCGTATTTTAAGGTATATACGTATGCTTGGGGTGGGGTTCTCGCCGAGGTCCGAACCCGGTCAAAATCCCAAGTTTTGGCTCTCAGGTGGGTAGGACAGGTGGGTGCACCCACCTGAGTGACCCATCCAAGTGCACTATTCACTTAATTAGGAATAGTATATAAGGCTTTATGATTTTCTTTTCTTTCCATTTATTACCCTTGTACGTTGGTGAGAAAAGTTAAGAGGAGAGAGAAAAGAAAGGGAAGAAGAAAGGAAGAGAAGGAAGAGGAAGAAAAGGGGGATTTCAGCGGCGCCGAAGCTCGGTCTTCCCATTCCGGTGCCGGGAGAGTGATCTTCAACTCTAGATCTACAGTTGGAGGTAAGAAAAGTTGGGTTTTGTGACCATTCACCATACCCAAGCTTTAAACCCTTGATTCGAGTATGGTTTCTTGAGATCTTGTAAAACCCCTTTGAAATGATGAATCTAAGGTTTAATAGATGATTTATGTGTTGATCTTGAAGGATTTGAAGAGATATTGACAAGGTGGAAGAAGCATTGTGAGTTTGAAGTGGTTGGAGGGTTTGAAGTCATTCTTGAGCAAAGAAGGTAAGATGGTTTCCCTCACTTGAATCTAACCCAGATCTAGGTTAGAACCATCCTATAGGACCTTGAGGGTGTGAAGAATGGGTGGAGAAAAGCCCCATTTGATTCCCCAAAGAATGGAGAAAATGGGTAAGAAACAGTGTCTTTTCCGCCAAGACCGGTGGGTACAACCGGTGGGCTCCTACCCGCCTGTGGGTACCCACCTGAGAAGGAAGGGGGGCTTTCGGGACCAACCGGCGGGTACCACCGGTGGGTACCACCGGTGGGTAGGTACCCGCCGGTCCTAGCAAGGGGTCCCTGGCCCAACCGGCGGGTACAACCGGCGGGCCCCTACCCGCCGGTCCCAAACCGGTGGGTAAAACCGGTGGGTAGACAGCCCACCTGTCTGACCCACCCAGGTGGCCCCGAAGGTGATCCTTATGTCCGATCGAACCCAAATCGGACGTGTGACCTTTTTTTGACGTTCTAAACATGATTTTGACATCGGATTTCATTAATTTTGATTCTAAAATGGTGAAGTACTAACCCCGCTCAATTATGTTAGGTTCACCAAATCCTACCCGATTCGCTCCGGATCTCACCCGTAACGAACGGGAATCCTTGTACGCTACAGGTAAGTGGAGAGAGGACGTTTGGCCTTGTTTCAAGGCATTTGTTTGGCATTCATTTAATTATATCTAATCTAGTCATGTCATCATGAATATGCTATATAGATTAGTCATTCCACTCATTGATGTGCATATGTGCTATGTTTACTTTTCTAATGCCAATTGAATGAGATGGTTATATGTTGAATGTGGACATCATGGTGCATAATGCATTGATAGACTAGATGCCGTAGTCGGCTTGGAAACGAATGCATTGGTGGCCCGTGGAATGGGACACGGAGGCACTATGCAGTCGTACTATTGTCATATAGGAGCATGCGGTATTAGGATTCTCACCATCCCGT
>NC_056562.1:30138833-30220297 GCF_013358625.1 Macadamia integrifolia
CTATTTGCTGATGATACTATTATTTTTACAAGAGGATTGAAGTCTTCTTTGAAGTAGATCCTGGGATTTATTAGCATGTATGTTCTCTGGCCAACCGGTGAATAAACATAAAAGCTATTATATTATTAGCTCCAAAGCTTCGGAAACCTGTATAAGAACTGTTGGAGAAATTATAGGGTTTGTGAGGACATCTCTGCCTATAACATACTTGGGAGTGCTTCTCTACACAGGTAGACTAATAGTTTTTTTTTTTTTTTTACGATATTTTTGCTAAAATTAGACACAGGGTGGTAGGCTGGAAAAGAAAACTGTTATCCTCGGGTATTAGGCTAGTTCTTCTCAAGCATGTGCTTTCCTCCATGCCAATTCACATCCTTGTAAGTTTGGATATCCCAAAATCGGTTATGTAAAGCTTTTACAGTATTTGTGTAGATTTTTTATGGGGTTCTTTTGAATTTGGAAAGCGCCATCACTGGGTGTGTTGGCACAAGATTTGTAGACTTAGATAAAGGAGGACTTGAAATTCGTTTATTAAAAGATATCAGCACATCTATGCGATTGAAAGGTCTGTGATGTGTTATTTCAGAAAATTCTATTTGGAGTGCGTTCTTCAAGGCTAAATTTTTAGGAAGTAACCATATTGTTTTAGTAGAAAGTAAACTAGTGGATTCTAAAACTTGGCAATAGATTGGTTTGGACTTGGACGAGCAATAGCTTTTTCTCAACCAAGTCGGAATTGAATGAAATCCATGCACACTACCCTCTGATTCCTTACTTTAAATGGTTATGGAATAAATCAATCACTCCCAAAGTGGGTTTCTTTGTTTGGCAAATCTTTAATGAGAAAAATCCAACAAATGACGCTTTGATGAGTATTGGTATTCCATTAGCTTCTGAATGCTTTTGTTGCAAAGATCCTTGGCGGGAAACAGCAACCCACACTTTATTGGTGGGTACAACTACTTCTAAGGTTTGGGAGTTCTTTGGAAGAGCAATGGACATTGATATTATTTCAACTTAGGATCTCAGTACTAGAATTCTTTATTAGCAATCCCTTACCAATGCCGAAGGTATTTGTGAATGCATCACTGGTCTATTACCATCATTTATTGTTTGGGAGTTATGGCGGGAAAGAAATAACAGAAGACATAGTGAAGGCTCCCGTGCTGCAACTACCATAATTGAGAAAATCAAAGATTGGATTCTTGAAATCAGTTACTCTACTAATTTTTCTTAATCCCTTTCTTTGAGAGATAATCTTATCTTGCAGGTCTTTAAATTAAACCCACCAATTAGTAGGTTAAAGCTCCAATTCCTATTTATTGGTACCCTCTCTTTAATTCTGTTAAACTGAATGTGGATGGTGCAAGCAAGGGGAATCCGGGTATTAGTGGTGGGGAGGTATTATTAGAAACAACAACGGGAATGTTCTGGCAGCTTTTTTCAATTTTTATGAGGTGTGTACAAATTCAATGGTGGGGATGAGAGCCCTTAGAGATGACTTGATATTTTTATGGTTTATTATACTATGTGCATTTATGTCCTTAAAAATTAAGGATGAGCTCGAATATAAACGTTATTTGGTCAAAAGATAATATTATGGGAAAATATTTCCAAGATAGGCATGCCCAAAAATTTTTCATGTGAATTGACCTAAATCTTATGGAATTGGTAGATCTCATACACACATGTCAATGTTAACCTAACAGTGATGTCAAAGTATCAAAATAGAACTTGAAAAATCTAAAGACTATGGAAGGATGCATGGAGCGGCTACTATAAAATACTAGGATGCATAGCATAAAAGGGAATGCATTTGAATGAATTTGAGTCTGAAATTGAAATGTGGCTAATCCATAAGGTGTTCAACTAATCCAGTAGTTGGTTATCCAAAACTAATTGTCCAAGGGGATTGCCTATGATTGTGACATTTTGGAAGAGGTAGGATCAAATTGCATGTACAAAGTTACTGGAATTTATAAAAATAGTGAAAGATTGGTCACATTTGACTCTTCCAAGAACACAATTGTATGCAATTGTAAAAAATTTGAGTTCATGGGCATTCAATGCGGACATGTGGTAAAAGTACTTAATCATAGGAAGATGCATACACTCCCACCCCAATATATATTGAAGAGATGGACAAAATCTGCAAAAAATGGGATTGTAAACAACAATTAATTGTTGACCTTATTCTTTCTGTCTTGGAAGTCGGTGTGCATGAAATCTCTTCCATGAATTGGCTCTCCCAATTCATGAATTCATGAAAACTCTTCCATGAATTGGGAGAGCTAAAATAATGCTTAATTAATAGTAGTCCATTGCACGATTGGGATCTCCTACGCTGCAACACAGAACGTGCATGGTAGCATCTCCTACTTATAGAAGAAAATCGACAAGAAATGTAACAAAAAAGGGTAAATCTCCATGAGGTTTGTTCTTAACATATGTTTAATGGGAAAAGGCTGGCTTGAGTCATTCCCATATACACCCCCCCTGCGGGAAAGGGAAAAAATCGTCTGCAATTCTGATATCGTGAAATTCCGTGCAATACCACCTTCAGGCGGTGACACGTGTATTGATACCAATACAATGGTCTAGATCTGATTTAAATCTAGATCTGATTTAAATGCCTCTTTACTGATTCAATGTTTTATTAGTTGTACCAGATCTGGACCATTGTATTGGTATCAATACACGTGTCACCACCTAAAGGTGGTATTGCACGGAATTATACGAGATCGGAATTGCAGACGATTTTAACCCGCGGGAAAGATCCCTTGCCCCTCCATTGGTGCATGTCGCTAGCGTGTAGCACGTGGGCGGCATAGTATCTAACCCTTGTCCAAACCTTGTATTGTAGCCCAACATGATAGAGTTGACTTTCTTCACTCCTATTTTATTTTCTTTTGTATATTATTTAGATCTACATCCTTACAAATTATGTCAAGATGCATAGCTTGTCATATTTGAATGAAATACTGCTCCCTCTCTTTCTGAATAGAAATCTTCTTGCACCAAAAAAATAAAATAAAAATAAATAAAAAAATAAAAACATTTGAATGAAATACTATGTGAATAGAAGATAGATTTAACCAAATGAACCAAGAAACTTAATACCTTCCTTTCTTCGCAACCTGACACGAATCTGATCTTTGTTTGGACAAATTTGGAGGGAGCCAATAGTTTATTTGTTTGTCCTAGACCTTAATCAAAGTGACGACTCTGTGTCATTAAGACCATTCCTTTCATTTTCTGTATACTATTTTTCACAACTATCCACAACCCACCCTATGACTAATTTATGTTGAGAATCCTTTTACTCAAATAGTATTTTATTATGGAAAAATTATACGTCAAAATCTGTTAACTTTGTTTTTGTAACAGAAGGAGGGGAGGGGAGGGGCACTAAAAAATACAAAGCATAAATTATTTCATATCCCCACTTGAGACTTCCATTTGTATGCGACATCTGAGAGTGACTTTCTAGAGGACCCATCTTCATGACTTAATAGCTGCATCTTTGAGCTTTCCCATCCTCTTCCGTATTTTCTTCCATTCTTCCCCGTTCATTAAGCACTTCACTACTTAGAAATCTCCATTCTCCCCACTATCCCGTTCTTCACAGATTTAGGCCTCAAAGCTACCTCCAAATCCTCCACTAGCATCACTGCATTCATCTTTCGTTTTGCATTCATCTAGCGTGGCCATGCAATCAATGGTACACCATGTACCACGCTTTCTAAGGTTGAGTTCCAACCACAATGGGTTAGGAACCCACAAGTAGAGACATGGCTAAGCACTTGTATCTGAGGAGCCCATGTTGGTACCACCAAACCCCTTCCTTTGGTCCTCCCTAAGAATCCCTTTGGCAAGAAAACCAAAGGGTCTTCAACGCCTTGGGCATCGAAGTAGGTGGCATTTAGGCTCTTGACAACCCATAAGAATCTTTGCTTACTAAGCTCCAGTCCCAACGCCAATTCATTCAACTGTTCCCTCGGGAGGGCACCACCGCTCCCAAATGAAACAAACAAGACAGACCCCATGGGTTGATTGTTCAACCATCTTGACACCCAAAAACTTCAGGTCCGTCTTTCAAATAACCATTCTGTATGAGTGGCCCAATTGGATATATAGATGGAATAGTTTGGTCTCCACCCTCCCTCAAAGCCTTGATGGCGCCTGCTTCCATGCCCATTAAGCTATTTAGCAGGATACCATCAGCCAATTTGAAACGCTTGGAATGGTATAGAGTCCATGTATAGACCTTATCTTGTGTATCTTGGAGTGGGTCCTTGAAATCTCTTCCATGAACCGGCACACATCTAGGTAAGTTCACTGGTTCAAGCATGTCTCTATATTCGCAAGAGTACTTCTCGTCAATCTCAGGCAAATGGAGGTACAATGACAATAGCATGGCAGTTGAGGGGAAGAATATGTAGGAAGGAACATTAAATTCCTTAGCCACATCAAATGCATCAGTGCCAAAGAGATCAACAACCAAGGCAGAAATGGGAGTTGTGGTGGCGGTTAGGACATTAAAAGCTTCATGTAATGAAGGGAGGGAACGAGCTATTGTGATGTAGATTTGGGTTTCAATCCTTCCATTCTTGGAGAGGTCTTGAAGGTTAACAGGTGGGAGAAAGATGGTATCAACGCACTTGGGAAGGCTAGTTAAGGCTTGTTTTTGTGATTTGGTTGGAGAACCGTAGTTGGGATTGTAAATGTAATGGTGAACTCATGGTCACGGATGAATTTCTTGGCAAATTCAACAAAGGGGATGAGGTGATCCATTCCTGGAGTAGGTAGAATGACAATGCGTGGAGTTTGATTTTCTCCTTCCATGGTGACTATGTTTTGGAGATTGAATGCAAGAAGAATCGAAGAAGAGCTTATGAGATTCTATGAGATGTACTTTGGTTGAAAGGCAATCAATGAATATGGTGGGGTTATATATAGGTTTTGGTCTAGCTTTCCATGTCCTTTTTTTTTCTCTTTAATTTGTATTTTTGCCGATTCAAAAGTTGAGGAGACGGAGGTTACAAATTCATGAATCTCATTGGTGCCACAAATGAATTGACATTGTGACATAGCCCTTTCAATTTAATTGGCTATTATTTCCTTGTCATTTTTATTGGGTATTGAGGGATTAAGTGAGGTTACAATTTCTAGAATTTTTTTTTTTTTTTTGAGGAAATTACATAACAGTTTTATTATCTATTTTTGGAGTCATGAGAGTTAAATTTCGAAGTAGTGGAATTTGGTTGGTGACTATCTGATATTATATATTTTGTCTATGCACTGTAGTTCCTTCATTTGATTTTTTTTTTCTTTTTCCTTTTTGAGGGGTAGGTATAGTCTCTTAAACAACTTGTTAACTGGCCTTTAATTATAACTATAATTATAATTATATGTATTGGCAACGAAAAGGACGTATTGATTATGAACTCCACAGATTTTGTAATTCATGATTTACCCAACCAGGATGCAAAGTTGCAAACCCTTTAATTTTGGACTTCTGGGAGTGCAGCCTATGCTAATGCTCCTAGTGTCTGTCTCTTTCCTCCCCAAAACATGGGATGGAGATATCTTTTCACATATGGAGCAGAGAGATTGACACATGGGAATGCTAGCATAAGTCATGCTCTCGGATATAATTCTTTTTTTCCTTAAAAATATGATTCATTTTTTTAATTGACACTAAAAAATGCAACTTGAATTAATTACTAAAAAATCTGATTTAGTAGCTAATATCCAACAATTTCTACTTTGACCACCTTTTGCCCTCTCGAAATTTCCTAGAAAAATATCTAAGCATTAAAAAACCTTTAGAGTAGTCCTGCCGAGTTAGGGTGATGAGTCATGAATTCATGACCAATTGGTCTGGGTCTAAATATTTTTAGAGGAGTGACGTTTTTGTGGTAGCATTACCAAACTTCGTTGAAGTGGTAGAATCACCATTCACCATGCATGCTTCTAGAGTGACACTTAGATGTCATTATATCAAAAAATTTGTAGCATTTTTTTTTTTTTTGGACTGCATGCATGGGGTTTCCTCCATGGGATCCACGTGGCTCAGGAAAACTTTATCCTTTTTTTTTTTTTATATGAAATACTTTGTAGCTCTTCTTGACTTCTAATGTCAATGCATAAAAATACATGCAAACTTCATATAAATGGAGAGAATCTCTACAATAAAAACTTAAACCTTACCTATGTAAAAAAAAAAAAAAATTACCTAGGATACTTCTACATAGTTATCGTGTCCCTCTCCTCCACTCGATAAATTAAAAATGCCCTAATTTGGTGCAATAGTGGATTCTCCAATATAAATTTAGAACAAATGAGGGAGTTGTAGTGTGTCATCCACACGCTTTGAAATAAATAAATAAATAGTTTGAGTCATTAGGGAGTGTGTGATACATGCATACCAAAATAAATAAGTTGAATCATTTAATTTAAAGTGTACAATACACTTACAATGTGGTAGTCACCGATTCAAATAAGGAAAACTCTCCACAAAAAGTGGGGGTAAGACTGCATATATATGCTAGCCCTAGATCTTATGATAGTGGGACCCTTGTGCACTAGGTATGCTATTTTATTTTTAAATCCACTAGCACTAAAATAAATAAATTGATACCATGAAGGGTTTGCATCTAGACAGCCAAAATAAAGAGTTAATAATTCGTACAATTATTATTCATTTCTTATTCAATAATGTTTATTTTAATAATAATAATAATAATAATAATAATAATAATAATAATAATAATAATAATAATAATAATAATAATAATAATAAAACTTTTTAGATACAAGTTCAATAGTCGTGTAAGAGACTATATCTACCCCTTAAGAAGGAAAAAGGAAAAAAGATAAAAAAAATATTAAATGAATAAGAAATGATCACGTAGTGCAATAGATAAAATATCTAAGCTCCAACTTTGGAGCTCATATCTCATAATCACCAAATAATGTCCAATGCTTAGAATTAAACCTCATGCATGTCTCCCTTTTAGTATCTAAAACTGTTATGTAAGCACCTCAAAAAAAATTCTAGAAATCATTACCTCACGCTAACGGGCCTAACACATCATCGATACCAAACAAAAATGACAAGGAAATAAGGACCAACCAAACCCAAGTGAATTGGTGAATTTGTAACTTGTCCCTTCATTTTTTTGAATCGCCGGAATTATGTTTGAATTTTTAAAAGGAAAAAAAGAGAGATGTTTAAATTTTTAAAAGAGATCAATGCCTTGAAGCTTGAAGGAAGGAGGAGACTCAAGTTTTCCATCAATATATCCAATCAGACTACTCATACAAAATGGTAATTTGAAGGATGGTCTTGATGTTTCTGGGTGCCTAAGATGGTCGAACAATCAACCCATGGGGTCTGTCTTGTTTGTTTCATTTGGGAGCGGTGGTGCCCTCTCAAGGGAGCAGTTGAATGAATTGGCGTCAGGCCTAGAACTTAGTAAGCAAAGATTCTTATGGGTTGTTAGGAGCCCAAATGCCACCAACTTCGATACCCAAAGCATTGAAGACCCTTTGGTTTTCTTGTCAGAGGGTTTCTTGGAGAGGACCAAAGGAAGGGGTTTGGTGATACCATTATGGGCTCCTCAGATACAAGTACTTAGCCATGTCTCTACCGGTGGGTTCCTTACCCACTGTGGTTGGAATTCAACTTTAGAGAGCATGGTGCATGGGGTACCATTGATTGCATGGCCACTCCATGCAGAGCAAAAGATGAGTGCAGTGATGCAGGTGGAGGATTTGGAGGAAGCTTCGAGGCCTAAAGCTGCGAAGAACAGGATAGTGGGGAGAGCGGAGATTGCTAAAGTGGTGAAGTGCTTAATCGTAGGAGAAGAAGGGAGGAGAATACGGAAGAGGAAGAGAAAGCTCAAGGATGTAGCTACTAAGGTGTTAAGTGAAGAATGGTCCTCTAGAAAGTCATTCTCAGAAGTACCATGCAAATGGAAGTCTCATGTGGGGATGCCAAAATAAAGTTCATAGACTATGACATTTAGTTTTTCCATCATAAAATACAATTTAATTAATAGGATTCTCATCATAAAAGAGTAATATTTTATTATATGTAAAATTTATTAGCTATATAATTCTCAACAACATTTTTGTTACTCATTGAAAATCATTGATCAGTCAATTTGCTAGAAATACAATTCTTTATAATTTTGATACAAATAGAAATCGTTTCCTAGCTTCTTCGCAGGACCTTCCTCTCTTCTTTCCGTCCCCTTAAATTAAGCATCTTCTTGGGACCTCCTTCATTCTATGCCCCCCATTTTCTTGTTATCGTTCTCTTTTTTTGTATTGTTTTTGTCCTCCCTTTTTTATTGTATCCCTCCCTTATTTGGCTTGTTTTTTCCTCCTATTTGGGTTTGACCCCTCTCTTAGGGGTTTGATGCCCATTTCTTCAGAGCTTGATAGGGTTTTCACCCTAGTCTAGCCAATTTGGCTTTGTATGTTGTATTTATTTATTTTTTTCCTGCTTTAATATATTTTTCATTCAAAAAAAAAAAAAATGCTAGGTACCAGTCTCTGCAGGAGAAAGAACTCTCTTCCCAGAATATAGAATTCATAAGTTATAAAGTAGACAACCACAATGGAATTAAGTATACGTATGCAAAATAAGGAATTGATGATCTTAATTTCACCATTGATATCACTAATTACATCATCAATATTAAGTTCTCTTGTTAGGAATCATGACCTGGATCAAAGTAATCAATGGAACAAGAACAGGACCAGAGTAAGTTTCCAAACCAGTGATCAGATCTTGATAAATTTTGGTTGAGTGAGAATGGGAATAATCTGATCAATCGATGAGGATTTATAGATGATTCTTAGATTGCTTATATTTCTAGCCAAGTTCAAGGACTAAGAAAACAAACCAGATATCAGATTCAGATATAAAAATCTTAAAACAGGAATCATATATTCATTAACCCAGATGTTGTAACCTTTCATTGATGCCTTGCAAAATAGGGATGATGCAAGAGGCAATCAAGTTTTTTGTTGACATGAGGTTGGTTGGCCTTACTCCCAGTGAGTTCACCTATACTTCTCTGATTGATGGAAACTGTAAAGCTGGAGATCTAGGTGAAGCCTTGGAAATGTTTAAACAGATGTTTTGATACAGGAAACAAAATTAATACTATTAACTATATGGCTTTAGGAGATGAGCTCTGCAAAGAGGGTAGGGTAGAAGAAGTAGAAGTTTTCAAGGTGATGGTAAAAGATAAGATTGTTATAGGGGTCTTTGCAACCAAGGCAATGTTGAAGAAGCTAAAGCTTTTAATTGGAGAAACCCCAAAGGGGTAGTCGATTTGGCAAAGGACTTTCACCTCAGAAAGCGTGTGGTTCTGAGTCCAACTCCTCTTATCTCTTTGGGCCACTCATACGAGGTGTTTAGTGCTCTTCACTGTTTTCAGTGAAAATTGAATGGCTCTCATTCAACCCCGATATGCAAGAAAGTCATAAATGCTTATTTCAAGACTAAAAATACAAGAAAGGTTCTCAATTTGCTACAAGAGTCAGGTGTTGTGTGCAAAGCTGGATCATTCAGGAGGCAACCTATCCTTTTGGTAATATGATAGAGATAGGTATATTTATACTTGTTCTAAAATTTGGATTATATTTAGAAAAGGGTAAATTTTCATGTCACTGCAAACCTGCCACCGCAGGAGGTGGCAATAAGTAGTTACCATCCACACATAAGAGACAAAGCCTGTCCCCTATTCGTGCTCATATGCATCTCTTCATTGGCCCAACACGACGAAGGAGTGTTCTTTCCCCCAACTAATTAAAAAGGGGTGATTTTCCTTCAATCACTTGACCATGGTTTTCGAATATTGTTGAAAGGGTATTACAAACGGTAATAATAGCCATTCGTAAAATAGGGACTAAGAGACATAAGAATGCTATCTAGTTGTGTGGTTCCTATGCTTAGACATAAGAGACCACAAATAATTCTGCCCCTAAAAAAATCAAGAATCTCATCAATATTGACGCTTTAGCATGCATTGTCATTGGCCCAACACTTTAGAGTTCTAGAGAATCCAAAGCATGATTAAAGAACAATTGATCAAAGCCAATACCCATCCAATTTTGATCCGGATGAACCTGGATCAGTCACAATTACATTTGGGTTCAATTAATTTTTTTTTTTTTTTTTTTACCGTTTAACCCATCGTTCGTACCAATCTATTGATATTCTATCGACCAATAGTGATCCGATCCGATTCGATTCCTCAAACCAGGTCCAGACTCTCGAGACTCCTGAGTAGTCGAAAAGTTTGGTAGTTACATATATATATTTAGCGGAGGGTAGATAGCGGCCTCTCTAACCGGAACAACTTCACAACACTGGCTCGCGATTCGCAAAGTCGCAAGGCAGAAGTCGCGACTTTTGTTTCAATAGACCGATAACTGTTCGTTTGCCGATTAACTAGTACGCCAAGTCAACCGAGGAAGAGGAGAACAGTTGGAACTTGGGAAGGACGGACGTTGGGGTTAGGGCAATGGCAGGAGCAGGGCCATGTGTGTTCTGTCAGATTGCTTCTTCTTCCACCTCTACCCAACTCCTCCACTCTGTACGACACTAAAGGATCCTTCTCTCCATTTCTGTTCCTTGCATTATTTAAGAAATTCTGAATCACTTTCATCTCGTGCAGGATGAGAAGGTTGTCGCATTTCAAGATATCAACCCTTCTGCGTTCAAGTAACTATTTAAATCTAAAACTCCTTTATTCTGCTTGTGATTTTTTATTGAGTTTTAATTTTGATAACATATTCTTGTTGATGGAGCCAAATTTGAGGCTTTCGATCAAATTTACAGTAGAAACATCATTCTTTGCACCGTTTTATTCAGATTCCTGTCTCAACAACTAAAAGAGTTTATAGTTAAGCAGATTTGATACTTGAATCCAAATCTTTCGGACTTATTTATTCGTTTATTATACTATTTATCTTAGGTCTAACATATAATTGTTGGGGAATGTAAAAATGCGGCTTTATAAGAAAGCATATCTGAACCGTTAAACTGCATTGCATACACATTGAAAGGTTGGGGACTTTTAGCTTGGAGGTACTGAATTTTTGGAATTTTTTATGGTTCTGGAGATTGTTGATTCTTGCTTTCAAAAAGTTGTTAATTGTCAGTTATGAGGAGATGTAGCGAATGGATGGAAGCTCTTAGAAGTTAACTTCACAAATACTAGGGGTAGACTGTGAACAAAAGTCCTGAACTGGCCAAAGGGAAGTTTCAGTCCAAACGGACTTCACCAAGTGGCAAAATAAGATTTGAAAATCTAAGGACTACAAGATGGTTCTAGGACATACACAAGGCTGAAAAATATAAAATTTCATAGACATTCATCAGAGGGTATTTGATTGAATTTGACATGTGACTAATTTATAAGGTGTACAACTAATCCATAACGTTTACCAATCAGTTGCCCAAACCAATTGTCCGGGTGGCTCAAATTGATGGACCGTTCAGATCCATGTAAATGAAATTTTGCCTTATCGCCATGGTAATATTAGTCTGTGCTTCTTTAGTTTGCTTTTCTCTGTTATAGAGTGATCTCTCTGAATTTCTTGTAAACATAACTTGGAAGAGAAAATTCTGGAGATGGTGGAAGCTTTCTCTCTCTTTGGCTGATCCCCATTTATGAAATAAAGGGGTTTTTTTTATGGTGGGTTAAAGACTTAAAGGGATGGTACTGCAGTTATGGAACGTGACAGAGACCAAAATATGGGTCATTTTGTGCTTGAAGGAATCGATAGCTATATAGCATTTGTAGTGTTTTGGCTTTCATTGTGCTAAAATAAGCCAAAATACTATTTATCTGCATCAGTATCCGATTCTGTAGTCCCTTTGTGGTTATTCTAGAGGTCCCCCCCCCCTCCCCTTTATTGTTTTTATATAATCTTATCCCTTTTACTTTCAGTTTCTTATTAATATGATCTTCTCTATTATCTGTTTAGTTAAAAAATTGTCACCATAAACCTCGACCGTGTTAGCAATTTGTTGAGAACTTGAAAAGCATGTGAGGTTTATTATGAAAAGCTTAAGTCTCAAAGGTGTTAAAACTTAATTATAAATTTTTATTTTGAATTTGTTTATCACTTAGATTGCTGACTATTTCCTTTCAAATTTCTTCACTATCTATCATAAATTTATTTCAAATCTAATTAAGGTAAAACTTTACTTCTCTTGTGTTTCCTACTAGAGTGTTTATTTTTAATTTTTCTATCTATTTGCTTTTCATCTTGTGACTTCTGTTTATGTACATGAGTCATATAGTTTTTATATTCATCTATTTATATCTAAAATAGAAATTTAAAAGAAAAGCTCCTGAAGCACAGCCTTCATGCTTTTGAGGCTTATATTTCACATTTTGACAAGTAGAGAGCTTCATCCATGCCTGAAATGTTTGAAAAATATGTTGTGTTTGCTGATTGCTTTCTAGCCAAATCTATTAAGAACTGATTTTGTATCTCTTAAATTTGAGTTCTCCCTATGAAAAAATACATTATATAGTGAACATCTAACTGTTCCTGCTGCTGGTTTTTTCTTGCTCCTGTGCCAAATCCAGAGCTGTTCTAGCAACTGTTTCGTGCAACTAAAGAAAGCTTGAGAATTTTCCTCCTTCCAAATACTTCAAATCAGATACTTTATTACTCTTCATTGGTTATAGAACATGATGGGTCATATAGCTTTTACTTTATCTTATCATTTATGTATGATGTAGATAGTGCTTAGCAATCACTTTTTTTTTCCTTTTTTATGTCTATCTATAGAGCTTATCAAATCAATTGATAAATTTCTTTCATTAGCTTGATCTTTATACTTTGATAAACTGGTAGGCATTATCTTGTCATTCCTGTGGAGCACATTTCAACAGTCAAAGACCTCCAAAGGAGAATGGCAGATTATCAATTGGGTACTCCTCTGAGTATAATTATTGGCTAACATTGGTCTATTTAACTTTTCTTCCAATCTCCAATTTTTATTTATTCTCCAGTGAGCCATTTGTTGGATGTGGGACAAACTCTACTACATAGAGATGCTCCAGACTCCAAGCAGTATAGGTATTGTTTCTTCATCAGAAAAACAAATGTTCTTTATTGAGTGTGGGTTCATGCTGTTATGTACATTTACTACTGGGGTATTTATGTTTTTTCCCCTGCAGTACAGTTGGCAGTGATGCTCTTTGTTAGTGATCACGAATTCACTATAGGGGGAGTGTCCCTATTGTGATATAGGTTAGCTTAGTTAGTAGTTTGCTGTTAGTTTAAGTCTTCTATTCTTCTTGTATTAGACATTGACTAATAGTAGGATTGCTACTAACAGTCTAATTGCTAAAGTTATAAATAACTGCAGTGTACCACGATAGACTAAGTTAATCTTATCATGTTCAACACATCCTCTCCCATTGTTTTCTCTCTTCTTTCCTCTCTCTTCACTATTGCAGGTACTGGTTTCAGGTTCTGGTTTCGTTACATGGTATCAGAGCTGTAACCAGTATCTGTTTTGAGAGTTGTTTATGGTTCTGGTTTGTGGTGTAAAGCCACCTATGCTGTACCCCCCCCCCTTTTGTGAAACCTATTTGATAGAAGAAGAAGAACTAGGGTTTCGATGAAGGCTAATGATGTCATATGTCGATGTTCTTGTTTCTCGAATCTCTATTTGGAACTGTTGACACCATCGATTGTCTGTTGTATCGTTTTTCTGCTATGGTTTTGCTATCTGTTGATATCGTTGGAAGGACTTGTTGCGATCGAGTGAATCTATTATCTCTTGCTACTGATGTTGCAGATCCCGATTTTATTGTTACTTATTGTCTGCTGTTGCCAGAGGTTTTCTGGATTTGCTGGTTTGCATCGATTGCTGCTACGGTTTGCTCCTCATGTTATCGTAGATGCCCTAATCAATATTTGATTTGCTGCTAGGATTGAAGAGACGAAAGTTGAAGAAGTTCCGATGGATTCATCTGGGTTACTTCTCCTCTTTGTATTCCTTGAATATGATAACTCCTTCCCATGATTATTTTGTCCTTTATTTTATTATTTGAGTTTCCATTTATGTCCTTCCCTATTTCTATTACCCATCTTTGTCCTTATTTTACTTCCCATTCTAAGTTTACCCTTTGGATTTGGCTTGTGCTTATTATTGGATTTCAACTAAATTACTTTTGTGTCATTTCCTTTTTAACTTCGAGATATTTACCATTCTGACATTCCTTCTCTTTTTTCTCCCCAAGGACCCCTTGAGCATTATGGTTAATTACCAAAGTTTCATTCCATCATTATATTTGAGTTTCTATGCCATTTGTGGGGGCCCATAGCACACAATTTAGGGTCTTGGACCCCTAAACCACATCAGTTTGGGGTTGCAATTTTTTGAGGCATCTCATTTACTTATTCCAAGTTCTACCATCTGTAGGAATACAGTCTTCATATGCAGATCATAAATTAGTATTCTAATTGAATTTTTGGACTTTTTATTATTAAATTGGTGGGTTTCTTCAGAATTTCCCTTTGCTTATCTGATGAAGTTTTGCAGTTCTTATCTGATCAAGCTGATCAATAGAATGTCTTGCCTTCATACTTGTCACACATCTAGGTATCCCAGTCTTTTTACCGCACTAACCTTGACAACTATGCTTGCCTTAACTAAAATCAGAAACTTTCATGCTTCCCACTTCTGATGTCCTTTTAACTTCTATTGAGGATGGACCAGCTGGATAATGATTACAAAATTCTCATGGTTAGTAAAATTTCATCACACTAAGAGAGAATGAAACGGATTTGAAAAGGTCTGCAACACAATAGTTTTGGGTTTTTTGAAATCAGGAGATTCAGAGAATGGGCATCCATAACTTCTGGTTGAACCTGTGTCGTTCCCATTCTCTCCCTTTCTTTACCCATGTCAATTGTAAACTCTTTGATTGCTAACCACTGATTATGTATCCACTATAATTTGAGCAAAGTTCACAGAGGAAGGGGGAAATCATGGTAGAGGAGATGTTCGAATGGACATGGATTTAAATGGTCACATCTAGTGACCGGTGATTCACTTCATAAGCAGTTAGTTTTAGAATATTTGAGTCTTTTAGTTTGGATGTAATGATTTCTATCGGCCTTATATACTTATAATAATTACTGATGAACCATAACCAGTTGCACATATTTGTGGATAGAACATAGTATTTGTTAGTAGTTTTGTATATCAGATTAAGGAAAATAAAAACTTCATGGATCTTTGTTGTCTATTTCTGGAGAACTTCACCATGTGTCTAAGCTTTCAGTACTTACTGCAGATTTGGCTTTCACCAGCCTCCATTTAATAGTGTTAACCATCTCCATCTCCATTGTTTAGCACTTCCCTTCATACCCAGGTAAGCATTTTGGTGTTTTACGGTTCTCTCTCTTCCAATGTTGAAGCTTTTCCATTTCTTTTCTTTAGGATGACCCAAATTTGACACGTAAAATTTATGTACGTCTACTAATTAGCTCTCAAGATCGTGAACAGATGGAAATGTATAAAATACATGTCTCTAGGACCCTTCGGTGGATTCATCAAGGCCGAGAAGTTGCTAAAGAAGATAAATCCATAAGCATCTGACCAGTCATAAATATGAGTGTGCTGGTGCTGCTGTAGCTTGTTTACGCACCCATTCAAATTGTGAGTTTGCTTTCACCTGATTGTTGGTAGCAGTTGCTTATGTTAATTATCTTGTCATTGCTTAGTAGGATTAGAAAAAAAAAACAGTATTTGAGCATTGATCTTAACACCTTTCTGTTTGGAGTTTACTAAATGTTAGGTCATTCATATCAGACAGGCTTTCCATCCATGTTATTGCATCTTCCTGTGGTTGCATTGGAATCTATCTGGGGCCTGGGCAGCTTCTGTTACCTTGGGATCAGAGCATGAAATAGATATCACTGCTCTCAGTTCAGGTAACTTTGTTCAGGACCAGCTTTTATTGCCCTTCTTTATATTTTTATTCAGAGGTGCTGAAAAATTAGCTGGGTTTCTGTGTCCCTTATGAAGATAGGTTCCCTCGTGAATCTATAGGTTGAGAATTGCTTGTCTTGTACGAGTAACATCTGATCTGTTCCCTTTTGGGTACTCGATATAGTTTCTAGGACAAGGGATGGAGTTCCCTTTTGGTTACTCAATATAGTTTCTCAGTTTTCTTAGGATTTTCCACTTTGGTGTTTCTCTGTTGGTCTTACTCTTTGTAATCTTCTCATTTGATCGGTGAAAGGGTTTGTTGGGATCTTCAGCTGTGGTCTTACTTGATCCTTGTGGGTGAACTCTTTATATCATCTGTTGTCTGATTTTTTTTTTGTTATTTTTCTATGTGGTTGCCATTAGCTATCTATCTCATCTGCCAGCAACAGTAAGCATCAAATTCAACGCGTTCCTGCCACCATCTTCATAACCCACAACCTCAGTGTCAACAATGTCTTGAGTACCATTTAGGTGAACTCTCTGGATTATAGTCTCTGGTCGTGAGGAAATGTTGCAATTGTAGGCGAGTCCCTGCCGTGTTTCAGGTTTGACAGGAGGATAGTTTTTTTACTATTACCAGTCAGTTCTCTGCTGCTGGCAGAATTCCTGTTTATACTCCAGATATGTCATTGAGTTACACCATCTGAAGCTCAACACTGGCACATTGCAATAAACTATCTCCGCCAAAATGCTAAGTGAGCTATCTGGCAGATTGATGTCTTCTGGTAAATATGTTTGAGCTCCACTGTCCATGATCCTTTTGGTAGGCCTGGATATCAGAGATGAGGTTGGCCAAGAGATCTCTCGAGGAAACATATCCTTATATCCTGTCAAGTGCAGCTCTGGCATCTCTATTGGCAGCGAGCCTTATCTCTGTAGAGTTTGCTTCTTCATTACCCATATTGGCTCCAAGTTATGGTTCTATCATATTAGTTCACACATGCTGCATTCAATTCGGAGAGACCCTGGTTTGGCAACTCTAATAAAACTGATGAAGACATTGTTCTACTTGTATGAAGATCTAAACCAGAAACTAAAACATTGAAAGGGGAAAAAAGAAGTGCCAGCCTCAAGTATGCAATGGGTTTAGGTCTCTGACCAGATTTGCCTAATAACCAATACCCAGCCAATCTCATGGATGGATGAGAACTCTTGGTTGCCTAAACAAGTTTTGAGGAAGCTAAAGAATATTTTAATCCCTGATCTTACTGTTTCTTTCTTGTAGGTCTAATCTCAGCATCTTTTGAGTAAAAAAGATGTGATTTGAAGTCATTGGCTTAGGCAGCCCCATCATCATCTTGTGTTGTCTAATAGAGACGACCCTAGTGGGTGAAGGATGTCAGGATGGACGTCCATTGAACAATCTTTAAAACCCAAATGGATTCAACTCACAAGACAAGTTCGACAAGAGAGTAGTTGGCCAATTAGATAACATCTTGTCATTGTTAGGCTTTTTTCTGTACTCTTGTCATCATAGGAAATATTTTTCAAATTTTGTCTATACGCATCAGTTCGCTCCCCAAGGGTGAGATTTTCCAGAATCTTTATGGGCTTTAATTATATGCGTCAAAAATCTGGAACATTCGCTGGCCCACATTCTTATGGGCATCTAGAGTAGAATGTAACTAGTGATGGTCTTTGAATCCTAAGAGTCTATGCAAGCTTCCCATGTACATTGAACCATACAAACATCCTTTCTATTATCAGCCGTCTACTTATTTTTTAATCAATTTTCAAGTTTGATTTTATTGGTACGGTAGAGTTTAAAATTTTTTTTTTTTCCAAAGGCAAATGTTGCCACTATTTGGGATCCTACGAAGTTGTTTTAAAAAATCAGGGATGTAAATAGATAGTTGAAAATTTGAATTCGATTTGCATCTGTATTTGTTTGGAGTTATCTGGAGCTAATCAAACATTAACTGGATCTAAATTCATATAATTTGGAATATAACTACTTGATTTGAATATAATAATAAAAAAAGGGAAGTTATTAACGTAACAAGGGTTGGTTATGTTTGGTAAAATAACAAAAATGTAAACAGACCAAATTATAATGAGATTTTATTGAAGAATGAATTAAGTTGGGGATAAACTAGAAATTTCATTTTTTACAAATAAAAAATCACAAGATATATTCACAATTGAAATTCTATAGGCGTTTTTGTCATTTTATCAAATTTCTCAAACCTCTTCTCTTGTAATTGAGCTTCAAGTTGAGGATTTATTGAAAAAAAAAAAAAAAAAAACCCTTCAAGTTGGGATTTTTCTTCTTTGAGTTTTTGAACTTCTCCGAAGAAGAAAGGATTACTCCATCGGTGCCTCCCAACTCTGTTCACCCGATCCCACCCCTTCAAAAGGATCAATCCTAGATCCTTCTTCCTCTCCTCCATTTGTTCATAACTCACAGCCTCTCTCTCTCTCTCTTCTTCTCTAATTTTCAGTCTTTTCCTTGATTTCCACATTAATATTCTCTCTTTATCTTTGTGTTCTATGTCCAAAATTCGTTGATTCGTCCATAGGCATTTGCTCGTGAACTGCTCCAATTGCCACACACTGCTGCAACTCCCGTCGGGAACCCAATCAATAAGATGAGCTAAGTGCCAAGCCATAACCCACATCGCAAATCCCTGCAGCCTCCCTCCTCCTCCCCACTATTCCTATTATTACCATCCTATCTTGTGGCATCAGCACCGGCACCGGCATTGGCACTGGCTCCTTCCTCGTACAACTATGCCCCTCCTGGGACTCCCCTTCTACCCACGGCCGTAAGAAGGCGATGATATGCGGCATATTGTATCGGTACTCTAGACACAAGCTCAAGGGTTGTATCAACAATGCCAAGTGCATGCGTCACCTCCTCGTACACAAATTCACCCCAAATCCTCCATCGTCATGCGTACAAATATGATACTAGATATTAGTTCAGTTTCGGTTGCTCTGTTATGTTCAATTTCCCGTCCGAAGCTTGCCCTTTTTTTTTTTTTTTCTTAAGTCCAATCTTAACATTGCTTTTATGTGAGAAGAATCATGTGTTGTTTTTGTTGGTAGGAACCCACATATCCAACAGTTTCCATCATGGAAACTCTGATGTCTATTTGAGTTTAGAAAGGATTGTTGCCTTTTCAGTTTTTGTTTCAGATATATTGAGTATCATGATCATGATTCATGACGTTGGAATAGATTTTCCTTTCTTAATCTTCAAAACCTAAAACAACGTGAGTGCACCAATGACCTAGACTGCTGAGACGTTACAGTACTTGCCAATTACTTGATGGGGGCTTTTAGCTCCACCGGAAACAAAAGGCAACACACGAGAGAGGTGTTTGGGTATATGATTTTGAGGAAGATGATTATGCTAAATTACTTTTTAACCCTTTGTTGAAAAAATCAAGTTAAAAATCTTGGTTTTTTCGATTTTCTTAGGAGTGAATGTGATTTTCCTCGACTATCCTCATAAATTTATTTTCAATCAAGTCTCTAATTGTAATTTAAGAGGGTAATGAGTGTCTTGTTATGTTTGGATAAATAACAGACCCTTGTTATGCTAATAATTTTCTTAAAAAGAATATTAAGCAATTAATGATCTAGAGGGTTCTTGAAGATTTGACAAGTTATAGAGAATGAGGAGAAGAGTTAAGACAACGGAGACGTGGATTGAGAGTAAATCGGAGTTGTCAAGAGAGGAAGGTCTTGGTTAGTTGGTTACATATGTTAAGGATGTAATGAATAGTCAAAAATCTAAATTCGATTCACATCTGTATCCAATTAGAGAGTACGAATTGATCCGTGGTTGATCTATATTCGATCTGTTTACATCTCCATAAAAAAACTCTCAGTTTGCCATTTGCTTATGGAAAAAAAAAAAAATTACCCATTGACGCAAGTAAGTACCTAGACAAAGCAAGTGCATAACTATATACCTTTGTGCTGAAGATGCTTCACACACCCTTCCATTGACCTAGACACTACCATGTATACATTTTTATTTTCCGACGCTCCTCATTGGTGGGTTCTTCCATGGCGTTTGCTGCTCAAAGAACCCTTATTTTTGTACTTGGCTAATGGTGAGGCCGGGAAGCAGCTGGCACATACTAAAGACTGAAAACGACTCAAGAAGGAGAAGACACCCTGGACCTGTCCCTTTCCAGTTTCCAACATTCAAACTCTCCGTCCTTTCCCATCCCCTTTTACTCCCCAAAAGCACAGAAATAGAAAGAGAGAGAGAGAGAGAGATATGGCATCGCCTTCAGGTTTCGTCCAATGAGCATCGTTAACTGGTCCAGAAAGATACACAGGAATACTGGATACAGCTGTGTCTGTAAAACAGATAATGCTATGTTTTGTTTTTGCTGCTCGTCTGCCTCTCTTGGCTAACGGGAATCTCTCTCGAATCCCAAAACATAGACGTCACCTCCAAGCAAACAAGACTCAGTGTCACCTACCTCCGTGGGTCCTACACCTTGGATGCCACTTCAGCACCGAGTATGACGCGTCGGCGAATTTTAGGTACCACGGGGCGTCTGCACAGTGGAATTAGTCTTTAATTATGAGAACAGCTGGCAATTCCAGAGCCTATTTACCTCTTTTGAACTTTTCCAGACCAAATTACCCACATGGTTTTTTCAAAGGACCAACCACACCACTTCTTTCGCGTCCTCCATCCTTCGAATTAAGGATTTAAGGATGTGACCTCTCTCTCTCTCTCTCTCTCTCTCTCTCTACTATCAGTCTTTCACTTCCATGGTTAGTGCCAATAGAAACCTCGGCCAGCTTCATTCCCTCTCAAAGCCTCTCTGTCTGTATCTGTACCTTACTTGCCTTACTTATCTCTGCATTCATGGCGTCTTTTATTTTCTTGTTCTTCTTCATTTCTGTCTGTGTGACACACCTCTCCCTTTCGTCTTCAGAGATTGTGCTACCTCTGACTCACTCACTCTCTGAAACCCAATTCAACCACACCCACCAGCTTCTCAAATCCTCCTCTGTTCGTTCGACCACCAGGTTCCGCAGCCACTACCATCATGGTCATCTCCACCACCGCCGCCAAATCTCTCTCCCTCTCTCTCCCGGTAGCGACTACACCCTTTCCTGCTCTCTTGGTTCCGACCCAGTTCAAACCATCTCCCTTTACATGGACACCGGGAGCGACCTCGTTTGGTTCCCCTGTGCCCCTTTTGAATGCATTCTCTGCGAAGGCAAATACGACAGCTCCACCGCCGCCACCACTCCTAACGTGTCTTCCTCTGTTTCCGTCCCCTGCAACTCCCCTGTTTGCTCCGCCGTCCACTCGTCCCTCCCCTCCTCCGACCTCTGCGCTGTCTCTCGCTGCCCTTTGGAAAGCATCGAAATCTCCGAATGCTCTTCTTTCGCTTGCCCATCTTTCTACTATGCTTACGCGGATGGAAGCCTCATCGCCCGTCTGTACCGCGACAGTATCTCAATACCCATGTCGTCTCCATCACTCCATCTGAAAAATTTCACCTTCGGCTGTGCTCACACGGCACTCGGCGAACCAATCGGCATCGCGGGTTTCGGCCGAGGAACCCTTTCTTTACCAGCCCAACTATCTAACCTCTCCCCCCATCTCGTTAACTCGTTCTCTTACTGTTTGATTTCTCACTCCTTCGATGTTCAGCGAATCCATCGACCAAGCCCTTTAATCCTCGGCCGTTACTCTCTGGATGATAAAAAGGGGAAGCAATCTGTGAATGGGGAAGAAGAGTTTCAGTACACATCTATGCTTAACAACCCCAAATACAAATACTTCTATTGTGTCGGGCTTGAAGCGGTCTCAGTCGGAGGGAGTAGAATTCCGACACCGGAGAGGTTGAAGAAGGTGAACAGGAATGGCGATGGTGGAATGGTGGTGGATTCGGGGACGACATTTACTATGCTTCCGGCGAGACTATATGAACTTGTGGTTTCTGAGTTCGATCGCCGAGTCGGCCGGATTTATGAGCGGGCGAGAGAGACAGAAGACCAGACCGGGCTTGGTCTCTGCTACTACACTGATAACTCGGTGGATAAAGCGATTCCATTGAAGGTGCCCAAAGTGGCGTTTCATTTTGTGGGTAACGCTAGTGTGGTTCTGCCGACCAGGAATTACTTCTTTGGATTCACAAACGGTGGGGATGGAGTGGGGAGAAAGAGGAAGGTGGGGTGTTTAATGTTAATGAACGGTGGAGATGATGCAGAGTCTGGTGGGCCCATGGCGACTCTGGGGAACTACCAGCAGCAAGGGTTTGAGGTGATCTATGATTTGGAGAAGGGGAGGGTTGGGTTCGCCCGGAAACAGTGCGCCACCCTTTGGGATAGCCTGAACCGGGGACGATAACAACCTATGATGGTGGTCGCTGCGTGGCCATAGGGTTTGAATTTTTTTGTTAAAACTCAACAAACGTGCGAGGGCTGCGAAGGTTTTACCCGCACGTGGAGTTCTACTTGAATTATTGTGGGAAAAAAAAGGGTTGTGAAAAATGTGTATATATTTCTTTTTGGTAGAATGAAAAAAATGTATACATACAACAGTAAAAAGTGAGTCAGTACATTTTTTTTTTTTTGCGGTGGGGTGGGGTGGGGTGGGGTGGGGGTGAGGGGGGTTTGTTTTATATCTGAATCTAGAATAGCAATTCCATAACCACATATATAGATTTTGAAATCGTGAGCAGCTATTCGATGGCTTAGATGTACGTTTGTACAGAGCAATTTTTGAATAATAATAGAATGGATTATTATTTTAGTTTTTGTTTTTTCAATCTTTTTTTGGTATATTTTAGTGAGAGGATTCTTTTTTTACAGCGTAATTTTGATAGCACTAGAAGTAGAGGGGACTACCCTACTTTGGGGATATTTTCATTGTTGCCTGTATTCTTTCAACCTGTAAAGTTACCTGCTAGGTAGAGCAGGAGAACTTTTCAACTATGAGAACCGGATGCCACCACAGTCTAGCCATCTCTTACCACGTGGAAGAGAGAGAGAACTTCCTCACATCTCAAATTCTAACAAGAAAAATGAGATACAATAAAGATTGAGAGTCACCATCTAGATTAGGTCTAGGACCCATCAAAATAATTTCATGTTCGACTCCAATGGGGATTGGTCAAACCATTATTTGGAAACATATCAGTGTGTGGTCTAGTAAGATGCTAGGCACTCCGAGTCTGCATAGCTTAAGACTCACTTTTTTAGGTGATTGGAATTATAATATAAACACGAATGCGTGAACATTAATATGTATATGGGGATGTAATTAACAAAAAGGAAACCTCATGTAAGACATTACCTTGAATGAGTTGCAAGAAATAAAATGATTAGGAACATAAATGGAGGACCAAACTCGTGTCAACATTAATATGTATATGGGGATGCAATTAAAAAAAAAAGAAAACTCATGTAAGACATTACCTTGAAAACGTTGCAAGAAATAAAATGATTACGAATATAAATGCAGGACCTAAGTCATGCAACATGGGAAGAAAAACCCTAAACTACATGGATTGCTTAACATGAACAATCGTACACATAAAAGAAACTGAACCACAACATACACATAAACCCTAACTAGATGAAACCTAGACTAAGAATGATGCAAACTAACATGCAATAGTATTAGCACTAAAAATTTGCGACTAAATGACATGTTAAACATGATTACAACAAATAAAAACACATGAAACTCATATCTAAACATGAGCTAAAGACAGCACAATATACAAGCATGTACTAAAACTATCACGTGAAGCAATGCAATGCATGAACTCTAGAAGAAACTCCAGATGCATGTTGTACTATCAAAACAACTTATGGTTAGCATACTAAACTAAGAATATTGAAATCTCTCCAAGTTAGGCTCAGTTTGAGGCCTCAACTCAAACTCAGATTTAGGACCAAGGTATTTTGGTCCAAACCCTGTTCGAGCTCAGGCTAGGCTCAGGTTGATAAGACCAACCTTGCACCCCTGGACTTATAATTAAAGGTGAAAACGAGGTCACAATCTTGTGTTAAACCATCCTTGGTTGCAAGTCGCAACAAGTTGTCCCTCATAAAATATCTAAAGGGTAAACTAAAGTGTAAAAATACCATATCACCCTTATTGGTGACATAACAAGGTAGCCCTTTAAATCAATATTCGAAAGACCCGGGTTGAAATCGTCTGCAATTCCGATCTCGTACAATTTCGTGTAATACCACCTTCAGGCGGTGACACGTGTATTGATACCTATACAATGGTCCAGATCTAATACAACTAATAAAACATTAAATCAGTGAAGATGCATTTAAATCAGATTTAGACTATTGCATTGGTATCAATACACGTATCACCCACTGAAGGTGATATTACACGGAATTGCACGAGATCGGAATTGCAGACCATTTTTTTCCGAAAGACCCTTCAAATCTTTACGGCTCTTCTATTTACAAGTTTTATGCTACTGTTCAACGGTTCTCAAACGGCGATAGATGTTCACTCATGGCGGTTTCTTCCTTTTTAAACATTAAAAACATTCGAATTCTTCTTCGATGGACGACTACAGAAGCCATTCTTTTCTTTCTACGATGATTTCCTCTTCTGCGACAGCTTATTTGCACCTTTATATGCTTAATTTGGTTTCATCAATCGGCAATGTGAATTCTCTGAAATCAAAAGAAATTTTCTTCATCTCTCATCGTTTCCCGTGACGCATCACATGCCTTCTTCAAGAGAGAATGACGATGAAGTTTCTATTTCAAAAAGTTACAGTGGAGAAGAACGATCTTTAGATCGTCAGGAACTTGGGCAGCTCCCTCAAGTAGAAATGATGGGATCGTGTTCTTCCAAGATGAGCTTTAAGCGTGTAATGTCTTATCCGTGGAAATTCCGGAATTCGCTTAAGAGAACTGGAAGGAGCAAGAGTTTGCAATCAGTTCTAGATGGCCCTCGTGATGTAAACGAAGAACAGCTCGTTGAATCTTTACGCGAATTGCTCAATTCTGAGGGTCAGCTACCGTCGAAACTCAGTGATTATCATACGCTTTTAAGGTAGATTACATAATTGAGTTATTCTCGTTCAAATAAAGAAGAACGAGGGTGATTGTTAAGTTAAAATGCCAAAAATTGATTCTCTGCTCTACTATTTGAACTTCAAGTGGTTCGTTTTGTTTATAACATTTTCAGATTTCTGCGAATGAAGGGTTTTGATTTGCAAAAATCGAAAGAAGCCTATTTAAACATGCTCAGGTGGCGTAACGATTTCAGGGTTGATGCAATTCCCAAGGTGACACCTTACACTCTACAACCATTTTGTGATACTTCTTCTTTACTCTTGCATGTTTAGTCAAGATATAAAGAGGTCCGTGTTCATTTTGTTTGGTATATTCTGCAGGAATTTAGGTTTGAGGAGTATGAAGAGGTCAAGAAATATTACCCTCATGGATATCATGGAGTTGATAGATCTGGTAGACCAGTATACATTGAAAGGACAGGGATGATTGATTTGAATGCTCTTCTAAAAGCAACTTCACTTGAGCGTCTCCTGAAGAATCATGTTGATGAGCAAGAAAAAACACAGAATTTGAGATTCCCAGCTTGTTCAATTGCAGCTAAGACGCATATATCATCCACCACAACTATTCTAGATGTACAGGGAGTAGTAAGTCTCTCCATGTTTATTCATAGCAAGATAGCATACAATAAATATGTGAACCTGATTGCATTTTAATTTTTCTCCATGTTTGTCCAGAGCAAGACAACATACACTACATATAGAACCTTGTGTAGAAGTGATCCTCGACGGAAAATATTGTGAGATTGTGCTTGTTGACGACAATGTTAAATCTTTATTTGAGATGAGTGGAAACCAATTGTCTACTTGTCGCCTCATGCGATGGCTATTATCAACCCCCCTCCCCCACCCAACACACACACACACACACACACACACACACACACTCACATCACTGATTACTCATCACCAAAGCTACAATTCCTTGCCATGTGGCAGAGATGGATGGACTTGGGTGCATATATGTGGTAGAGGGCAACACACCAATTTCACTAGTCAAATTTCATTCTTAAGTAAGAGCTGGAAGTGGTTAAAAAGTGCGTTCAAAGTTTCATAAAGTTACAGGAATACCATTGCATTAATGGATATCACTTTAATCTCACTTTTTAGGCACTGTTTTGATGATCCTCCTGATTGTCTTATCTGGGTTTTAACATTGCAACAGAGTTTGCCAACTACGCGTGGAAATAGTTGCATTTTTCTCTCTTCAAAATTATGAAATCAAAACAGCATTGTCATCTTGTTTCCACATTTTTTCTTGTAAGTTTCCTTAATGAATGAACATAAGTCAAGGGGGAAAATCCAAATATAAAAGAGAGAAACATTTAAAATGCTGCAAATGTTGTTTGATGCAAATACTCTTTAATGATCAAAGCAGGTCCCAATCGGGTATAATATACGGATTTCAACATTACATAGGAGAACTGAATTATTCAATTGTAAATTTTTGTCTTTGAAAACATCTTAAAATTTTTTAGTTTTGACTGCAAAAGTATATTTAATATCTAAAGTCTAAAGAAACTCTGAAGCATTTTTCCAAGACAACATTTACTCCATAGTTGTCTAGGCTTCACCATGGCCGTCTAGGCTCCTTGTCGGTATCGCCTTGGTCGTCTAGGCTCCTTGTCGGTAACGCCTTGCTTCCATCCCCCCTCAGATGCATTGGGCTGCCAAGACTCCGTGACAACTGTGATTTACTCCAATGAGGCTGCCACATTTTATTTTAGAGAGGCTGTTCCATAGAACTTTATATCTTCCCTTAGCCTGCTGATCATTGCATGACAAAGATGTATACTTTTCATTTTGTACAATGGTGTTGTGCAGGGTATGAATAACTTTACAAAGCCTGCCAGAGACCTTTTTATAGAAATTCAGAAGATTGACAGCAATTACTACCCTGAGGTATGTGGAATTTCATTAGCAATTACCTATAACAGATGAAGTTATTGCAGGTCTGTGTAGAAACACGAGTGACAAGCATGGGTGGTGTGATGAATATCTTGGGAAATTACCTTTTTCTTTCACTTGGTTGCTAAAACATGTTGCACTTTTATTCTACTTGTGAGCATGACATTGTTCATTATTCAATTTGGTTCACAGCAGTATTCATATTTTTAAAGTTGTTCACTAAGAAAAAATCTTGTGATGTTCTCTAAATACCAATCCATCAACAATGGATGCACATTTTTTACTAGAAGTAATCAAATAAACTAAGTTGCATTAAGGCTTTTATTATTTCAGCTTATCTTATATGGGTACAGGATTGGAATTCCACAAAAATAAGACTCAGGGACTTGGCCTTATACACTTATTTTTCAAAAAAAATCGAAATTATTTTTATATCATGTGAATAATTCTATAAGTATTGCTTAAGGGATCAAAGTAGTTGTTGTCTTTGTGTGTATTTCTCCCCCTCCATATAAAAAAGAAAAGAAACACACTATTATCATTGATACACGTAAAACAATTCACATGCTGCCATGTCTGTTGGTTTTGGTTTTGGTGATCACCCATCTGAGGTTGGTGCTTGGAGTGACTCAAGTGGCCTAGTTCTCCCTTGACACAGGTTACACAAGGTAGCACCACTCCAGAAAAAAACAAAGAACTGGCTCTTAAATAAACAAATAAAATTCTAGATCTTCATCACAAATGACTTGAAACAAAACAGATCATATTCACAAAGTACTGCAAAATATTCTGCATTTTTAATATCCTCAGTGGACCAAAAGGAGCAAACTGACCATGCAGCTATTAATGTTAGTGCAGCCAGTTTGCCACACTAGAGTTGCTTGGTTGCTACTCTATGTCACTGGCTCCCAACTGTAACTTTCCTTTGATACTCAGAGTGGATACGAAGTGGATTTTGTCTTTTGGATTTATTCAAGAGAAAGGATC
Source organism: Macadamia integrifolia (assembly GCF_013358625.1). Taxonomy (NCBI): domain Eukaryota; kingdom Viridiplantae; phylum Streptophyta; class Magnoliopsida; order Proteales; family Proteaceae; genus Macadamia; species Macadamia integrifolia. The sequence goes on from NC_056562.1 coordinate 30,166,821, forward strand.
AGGGGAAGAAGAAAGAGGAGGGAGAGAATTAGAGTGGTTGTAGAGTGCCTCCTCCCACACTTCCATCATTTATATAAACACATGGTGTTTGACCATATACTCCTAACAATAGAAAAAATGGATAACACTATTGTAAGTGAAGAAATATAACTTTGCATTGTAAAGTCAACACAAAAAAGAAGCTTCCTATAGATCATCTTTATTATTATTATTTAATATTTTGGCATCTTCTCATGTCATCCAACAATTTATTGCTTGTTGATATCCTCACAGACTCTACATCGACTTTTTATTGTCAATGCTGGATCTGGATTTAGGGTCCTGTGGAAAGCGCTCAAAGCTTTTCTGGATGTACGTACAGTTCAAAAAGTACAAGTGAGGATTTTGTAATTGTTTCTGTTGCTATTTTACACATGAGACATTTTAGACTATATGTTTCAACTTCTGATATTGCACTTTCAGGTAATTGGAGGCAACTATCAAAGTAACCTGGTTGAAGTTATTGACCAGAGGTACATGTATACATGCATATCTAAATTTTATGTATGCTCTGTTGATGGTTTTATCATTCCTTCACAGAAATTTGCCTAGTTTTCTTGGTGGAAATTGCACATGTTCTGAGTATGGAGGGTGCCTAATTAGTGATAAAGGACCCTGGAACGATCCTGAAATTAAAAAAAAATTGCAGGTAAACACATCAAATGTCTCAACTCTCAAGTAGCGTTTGATAACACAACTCCGCTCCATCTTTAGTGTTAATCTTAGGCTTGTTTCTTGTAGGAAGTTCCTGATGTTGAAATGGAATACAGTAATGAAACAAACAATATTACAGCTTTGGAAGAGGCTTTGGTGCGTACAACATATTTCTTCTGTAAAATAGGTCTTTGGTACTGTAAATCAATCTATGATCATCTCTGAAACTTTTGCTTATCTGAAGTATCTCCAATGGCCAAAAAACGCGTCCTCTACATGGATAAGAATCTGTGGTAAAATGGTCTTTCCTTCATAAACCAGGTTCAATCTGTGTTCCAAATCCACTTTTCAACATGTCAAATCCATGATTGCTCACAGCTATAAAATTATGGGAAATTTTTCTTTCTCCGTACAGTGAAGGAACTGTGCAGTCATCATTGGCTGTAAATGTCTGCCCCCTATTATGAATGGTCAAAATTCCACCCCCCCGGCGTGTTGCACCATTCCCTCTCAACACCATTCAAAGGCCTCGGTCAAGGATGAATTCCTTGACCGTGGCTGAAAGAAGACTCAGTCCTAAAATTATTATCTTGTCTTGATATGATTTGAAGTCCCTATGATAGATTATTCATGGCAAGGTAGGTTTATAACTTAAATGATTACTGATTATCATAGAAGAGCCCATTATCATATCTCTGTCTTGTTTACCTTGTTTCGGACATTCATTACTTGAAAAGTTGTGTTCACTAAGCTTCATTTCTTGATGATTATGTTTGGTTCGTAATCATAGGACAATCTTTGCAGAGAAAATTTCACTTGGATGACCCAAAATAATTGGGATAAGGCTTTGTTGAGTTGAGTCATTGTGCCACTTTTCAGAACTGAAGCAGGAATCAAGCTCAAATAAATTTAATGCAGGGTAGTTCCGAAGTTAGTGGTGTCCATAATACACCCAAAAGCGAGCAACGTGGTCTAGAGCCAAGCATGCAGATGGGAAATGTGAATGACCTCGTATCCCAAAAAATTCAGGCATTAGAAGATGCAGTTAAGGACCTCAAGATGGTAGGCATAAATTTTTATGGTCCAAACAACGTGGGGATTCTGAATGATCTGGCTTATTTCTTTTCTTTTCTTCTGATTTCTCTTTAATCCCCCTCCCCCAAGTCTTTGGCAGGATTAACATCAAAACAGGAAGAGCTTGTGAGGCACATAGAAGAGCTGAAGAAACTGGCCTCACTGGTAATGCATCTCAGTATTTGAATTAGTTAGTTCTCTGCTTGAAGCTATATGTCTTAACTTCTTTATTTTTGGATTATTTGTCAGAGAGGACCACAGAACACGAAAGCAATTTAACAGAGGCTGAAGTGCAATCCCAAGATTGTGTTGCTTTTGTACTATGAACTCAGTCAGACATTTTTACTTGGTGCATAACCAATCTACTAGTTATTTGGTTGACAAGACGACGCATTTTTCTTTATATAATGGAAAATTATGAAAATTATATACTTTGATTCACAATATCCGTACTTCTAAGTGAAAACATGGTTGCTCTTTTAATCGTCGGTCGTAAGAGCTTCTATGCTTGTGAAATTTGTTTCCTTATGGAGGAAGAGCATTATGTTTACCTTATGTGTTTTAAGTCCTTTAATAGTCAATGAAACATAGCTTTAAATTTGTTGTTTTAGCGTTCAGAAACCATTGTAAGATGTGCATATCACTAGTGTAGAAATGTACAATACCAATAAGATGCTTCATATTTCTTCCTTCAGCCGCAGCTTTTCATGTTCAGATCATTTTGAGTTACTTCATGAAGGCCAATTTCTATACCAACCAGACCATGCAGAGACTAACCCACTAATACCCAAAGTGACCGCATGGTTGCAGAATGGGTTAGGCTCCATGTCTGCCAGTGCAATAACTAGATCAGCAACATTGGCAGCCACAGCCATCAGCCTCATCACCCTATCGGCTCTGATCTTCTTCAAACTTTCCTTTGTCTCCATATCTTTCTCTGTTGTAGTGCTATCATTCAATCCAGGTGACTGCAGAGAGAGCCTTCTTTGTACTGCTATTCCCCTTTTAATGATAATGAAGTCAGATATGATGAAGGAAACATAACCCAAGGCCTCTCCAAAGGCGGATATGAAGCTCATCTTCGTGACTAGCTGTGCAACTATCACTCCAATCCTCGACAACCATAGAAAATGGTCAAAGAAGAAGTAGACCATCTCTCCAGCATTGGCAAGAACAGCAAGAACACGGAAACCTGGGGTGGAGCCTGGGTTTCTGCAGATGGCATTGAAGCCAGTGAGGAAACGACCTGATCGGAATGCTTTATGACCAAGTCCAGATGAGACCTCCCACTGTTTGAATCTTTGAGCAAGGTCTGGATGGGTGGTTTCAACTCTCCAGTGAACAAGCTTAGAGACATACTGGAAAGTCTTCACTAGCTTGTCTATGCCATCTCTCTTTGCTAGGAAGATGACCAGCTTATCCACTTTGTCATTCATGGCTGCATGAGGTATGACTTAGTGGTTGAGGTCTCACCTGTATCCATGTCTCACATGTATCCTTCATGCTTTATATAAAGAGCTTCGATCTAATGAGAGGGATCATCGAATCCTTGTGTGAAAATCAACCACGTATTAAAATGGTATTAGAGCCTTGTGTCTCTTCCTTCCCCGGCTAAACTCCTCTTCTGGCCTTCACTCTTGTCTGGATTGAACCTGCTGTAGCTAAAGATACAGTCTAGGCCACGCCCTTTTGCAAGTAATCCCTGCTTATGGTTCCTACTGGCAGAAAAAGACCCTTGAGCGTTGTGGGCTTTCAGGCGAAGGATGCCGTTCAATGCCCTGTTTAGCTCGAGTTCTTTGCAGTTAGGTACTATGATCAGGGGAGTTCTTGATCGGCCTTGACTAGCTGTGTCTTTACCTACTCCAGTTTCTCTGGCAGGTGGTGTTGGTTCAGATCTGGATTTTGCCTTTGTTTCTTTGTGATAATGACTTCCCCATCCCCTTCCTCTTCTCTGTTTTCTTCTCCACGTCGTTCTTCTTCTTCTCGCTCTTCTTCCTCCTCTTTAGACTGTCTCTATGAGCTCTCTTATGTCCCAGATGATCAGGTTATCCCTGCTACTCCTACTCCTACTCCCCTCCTTAATCCGTATACTGTTTTTCCTAAAACTCCTACACCTCCATGATGGACTACTCTTCTCAAACCAAGGAAAACTCCTCCCTTAAAGGAATTGGTCCAGGCTTCTCGCTTGGATCAATTCCATGTCCCTGCTACTGATACAGAGCAGTTTTTCACCCTTGAGATAGCTTCGGATCTTATCCCTCAATGGATCCAACAAGGTTATACTCATCTCCATCTAGGAGCGATCAAGTTTGCCCTTTCTTTTCATGGCAGAAAAGGACTCCCAGTGGTTTCTAGGGTTGCACTACTTGACAGTCAATTTTTGCGGTACCAACATGCCGTGATAGCCACTGTCCAGACGACTTTAAATGCAGGCGCAGTGTTTTTAACATTGTATCCTAATTTTAACATCCCTTTGTCTGACCCTCTTCTCTCTACTGCCTTGAAATTTCAGATTCATATTACTGGTGTCCCCCAAAATGCTATTTCTAAGGCTGCTACTCTGCACTATCAGATGGCTTACCGTTTGCAGAATCATGCATTTGATCTTCTCACATGCCACTCTGAAGATGCGTTGTTCATTACTATGGACTCTAACCAAGGTCCCTTTCTGTACCTATGTTCCTCAACAAATTTCCAGAGATGAACTTCTTCGTCTCCTTCCCTCTTCTTGGGTCACAGCCTATGAACAACAAGTCTCAGCCTTTCAGCCACAGGCCCTTCCTGAACCAGTCCAATCTACTGATCCAGAATATATTACTCATCCTAATGGTGAGGTAGAAATCCGTTTTCCTCCTCCTCGACCCCGACCTTCTCCTTTTCCCTCTTCTTTTGGGATGATCTAAGAAAAAATTCCTATTAAGTCTTTTGATTCCCAGGGTAATCCGATCTTCTACTTTCAAGATCCAGTTACTGGCCATAAATACTTTGACCTCTGTGACTGTGACTATTGTCTCCAAGATTCTGATGATGATTTTCCTTCCTCCCGTCGTTCTGCTAGACGAAAGTCTACTCAGCACCAATTACGAGAACGATATGAGGCAGGTGATCCTTCTGTCGGACGTCTCAGCACTGAATCAAAATATCCTTTCTTTGTTAAATATGGTTCTCCTAAGAGTTCGTCTCAACCTTCACCTTCACCTTGTAAACCTCCTCCAACACCATAAATACCTCCTCCAGTCATTCCTCCCTGTTGTATGTATACTCCAGGCTCTTCCTCTTCTTCCCCCCTTAAATCTTTTCCTGGATTTCATGATATTGGTCCCGATGTTCATGGTGTTCGTCATATTTGGAAAGTTAAACCTTCAGTCCAAGCCACAGGACGTTCTGAACCCATCTCTCCTGCTGAAGCAGCTTTGAATTGGCAGGCAGAAAATGCTACTGTTCAGAATCAGTACCTTGAGCGTATCTTGGCTCAAACTCAACAATCTCATGGTACTCTATCCCATCATGATCATCTTCTTCAATCTCTCAGACGAGAAATTGACCAGGTCCATCTTAAACTTGCTGGAATTACTTCTAGTGTTGCTGATACCACTACGGCTTTTGCCCTTATTGGCCAAAAGGAGAAGCACCTCAGGTACCTTGAAGCCCAGCTTCATCAAATGCAGCAATAACAGTCTCGTGCTCCCTCTTTCGCCTCTTCTCCGCGACAACAGCAACCACTTCCAGTGACAGTTCTAAGCTTCATTCCACAAGATCCTTTTGCTATGTATGTCTCTCTGGCGCCTCCTATTGTTTCTTCTTCAAGGACTTTTCCTACTGAAGAATTGAAAGAACTTCAACGACAACAGTGTGCTCTTCCCAAAAGAACACGAGCAGTCAAAGGTCGTGCCCGCAGTAGTAGAATACCCCCAGCATGGACATCCACTGCTGCCCTTATGGATCTTAGTGACTATGAAGATGAATATGCAGATGCCCTACCAACATAACCTCCCCCATTTACCCCTTACCCCATGCCAGTTTCTTATCCTGCACCTCCACCTCCAAATCCACACAGGCCACCTCCAACTCCTCAATCTTCTTCCACTGAAACCCCTGTTAGTCCCAATCCTCCTAAAACCATCCATACCATCCTTTCTCCCCCAGAAAACCCTCTTTTTGGATACCTCACAACCCTTACTATTTCAGATCCAGCCCTGACTCCTTCTTTCATGAATGAAGGTCCTCAGCCTGATACACCTCATGTATCGAAAATGGATGATGATCCTGAAATCCAGAATCCTGATACACCTAGACAACCGCCTGTTCCCCCTACACCTTTTACCCCATATCAAAACCAGGACCCAAAACAGTTTTTCACCCTCGATGATCTTCCTGTTTCCAAATGGGCGTCTCGGATTGCTGATTTTCATGCATGGATAAATGCGGAATTACTTTATGACGGAGCTTCCTCTGTTACTGTCTTGACCAAATTTGTTGCAAGACTCCAAGGCAAACTCAGGGAATGGTATTTAGCTCTTGGTCCTTACAGACAACTGCAACTTGTACAACTTACTGAAAGCCAGTTTGTTACCACTCTCTATCAAGAGTTTCTTGGCCCTGTTTCAAATGATCTTTCAAAGGCCCGTGATGAGTTTCTCCAGATGAAGTGTTGTCCTCTTCTTCGGCCTGATCTTGACAAACACTTCTCCAGAATGACTGACCGATTTCATAAAATTGGTGGTATTGATGATGAAAATTTAAAGCAAGTCTTTTTCAACTCTCTTCCAGAACCTCTTGGCGTAGAAACACAGTAGTTTTTAAAGAACCAGAATATCCCATTGGCCTCATGTACCATTGGTTCTCTCTACAGCTATGCTCTTACTGCCCTTGATAAGCTTTGCAACATCAAAAAAGTCTGGAAAGATTTACAAGACCATTCTGATAAAGTCTCCTTTGCTTGTGATACTTCATATCTTAAAATCAAGTGCAAAGGTGACAAATCTTGCGACTGTGTTACCAAGAAATCATCTCATCACCGACGGTTTCCTCTTTTCTCTCACAAAAGGGATCCATTCAAAAAAAAGCGATTCTCTTTTCGGTCTCCAAGGAAAAAATGGTGTTTCCTCCAAAAAAAGCAAAGTAAAGGAAAAAACAGGTTCTCAGCTTGTTATATCTGTGGAAAAAATGGACATTTTGCCAAAAATTGTCCTCAGTCTCGAAAGAAAGAAAAGGTGTCAGCACAACCTGATGGAAGGCCGAGGTGTCAGCACGGCCTGACGGAGGGCCGAGGTGGTAGCACGGCCTGATGGAGAGTCGAGGTGGCAGCACGGCCTGGTGTGATGCCAAGGTGACAGCACGGCCTCATGGAGGGTCGAGGTAGCAACACGGCCTGATGGAGGGCCGAGGTGCAAGCACGGCTTGATGGAGGCCTGAGGTGGCAGCACGGCCTGATGGAGGGCCGAGGTGGCAGCACGGCCTCATGGAGGGCCAAGGTAGTGACCTTCTGTCAGGTCCACTCGGCTATGGTCTGAGCCCTCGATCGAAATAAGGGCCTTCGGTTAGGTCAGCTCGGGCTTAGCCCAGAGCCCCCAAATTGAGGTGGTGACCATCGGACATGTCTACTCAGCCTTAACCCAGAGCCCCCAACCGAGATAAGGACCTTCGATCAGGTCAGCTCGGCCTTTTCCTAAGCCCCCAACCGAGGTAGTGACCTTTGGTCAGGTCCAATCAGCCTTTGCCTGAGCTCCCTACCGAGGTTGTGACCTTTGGTAAGGTCTACTCGGCCTTTTCTTGAGCTCCCTACAGAGGTTGTGACCTTCGATCAGGTCAGATCGGCCTATGTCTGAGCCCCCTATCGAGAGAGTGACCTTCGATCAGGTCCACTCGGCCTTTGCCTGAGCTCCCTCCCGGGGTTGTGACCTTTGGTCAGGTCCACTCGGCCTTGGCACGAGATCCCAACTGAGATTGTAACCTTTGGTTAGGTTAGTGTGAGTCCAGGCACGATGATACGCTTGTACGCTTTGCTAAAGTGTACTTTGGGAATCACGCTTAGATGATGTGTACTGCATTTAATGATTCTAGGGAGTCGTACCGACGCATTGTTGCCTACAAATAGTGTCACTCTCATTTTTCCGACTTCTACTCATTTCTCTGACCATTCGACCTTCGTCCTTAACTTCCTCTGACTTTCGATTCGGCCAGTCATTCAGAAGTAAGTCATGTCTAGCTTTGTAGGTAGTGGCCCCTCGTCATCTGAGGGTGCGGTCTCTAGGCTCCGTAGTCCCGGTCGGGTCTGAGGGATGTCCTCGGACTCGTCCTCCACATCCACATCTTTGGATGTCTCCTTGCCTTCTACCGCCAGTGACATGAGCGGTGAAGGTATTGGGGAGGGGCTTCTCGACTCTAGGGTCCAGGAAAACGAGTCCCTGGAGGTCGAAGCCAGGAGTATAGTTTCGACCATAACCAAAGAGGAGTTGATTGAGCTCCGCGTGTCATGTGGCATACTGGACGAGTTCGTCCTTTGGGTACCGAGGCCCGAAGATAGAGCAAGCTACCGAAATCCTGAGGAGCTTTGCTTCTATCCGGATGCCTTCAAGGCCGGGCTTCGGCTCCCCCTTCACCCTTTTTTCAGCCAGGTGTTCTCGCACTATGGCATCTCTCTAGCCCAGCTGACCCCGAACGGCTGGCGGCAAGTCCTGAGTTTCATTGTCTTCTTCTCTCGAATGGGGAGACCTCTCTCCCTTCCACTCTTCCTCAACTGTTTGTCTCTCGGTTCTAACAAGGGGGACTCGGGTTGGTACTACTTCTGCCCTAGGAAAGACCTCCGACTGAACCGATACCCAACCTCGATACACGGTTGGAAGTTGAAGTTCTTTTTCGTGAGGGTGTCCAAAGGGTTCCCCTTCGGTAATACCTGGGACATCCCAGACCTGAAGGATGTGAATTCTGCACCTACCCTCTTCGGGACAGATGTAGAGTCACTGTCGATGGCTAAGGACAAGACCCTCTGTCGACCTGTCGAGTCCAATAGCCTCCAATTGGATGCCTTCCTGTTCCAGTTCAGGCTTTGCCCGGGTGAGTCCTAGGTTTGCAACTACTTTTGTTTCGGATTTAGCATTCTCATACTGATCTTTATCCTATTTTCTGCAGTGCAAATATCTAAAGCAGAAGCAAGAGCGGCCGCGATCGAGAGACAGGCCCAGCTGAAGGAGGCCAGGGCCCAAGACGCCCAGCAGAAGCAGCAGAAGGGTAAGAAAAGAGGGGCTTCGACTTCCCAGGCCCTCCCAAGGAAGAACCCTAGATCCGAAGGCCCTATGGTCGAGGCAGTTCAAGCGCTCAAGGCCCCAATCTACGGTGAATCTCCTCCAAGGGCCTCTTCCCCCGGTGTAGAATTTCAAAGTTCGAGGGGCAGTCATCCTCGAGCCGAAGTTAGGTTCGTCCGTCGGAGGTCCATTAAGGAGGGCGAGACACTGACCATCGGGGTAGGTTGCCCGAGAGCTCATCCAGAAGGGGAGCCTGCCAGGAGATGCGGCTGAGGCCCAAAGCCAAGGGACCAAGGCAATGATAACAAGCACTTGCGTGTTTATGGCAATGGTAATCTTCGGTCTCCCGCCTCCAGATTTTTTTTTTTTTTTTACTGTTGATCTCTTTCAGGCTCAGAACCAGGTCAGCTAGCTGACTATCCGGACCGAAGCCCTGGCCAGGGACCTCGAGGAGTCCGAGCGTGAAAAGTCGACCCTCGACAAGGAGCACACAGTCCTCCTTGAGAAAGTGGAGCATTTGGAGGCCGACTTCCTCTGCACACAGCATGAGAGCGATCGGAAGCTCCGAGAGCTGGAGGCGTAGATGGTCACGAAGTTAAAGGAGGCTGAAACTCAAGCCATTAAGAGCTATAAGTCCTTTGATGACTTTAGGGAGTTGGTAAAGCGTGCCATCGCCCCCAGATTCATCATGGGTGCCACCGATGTTCGAGACTGGGTCCTCGAACATCATCCCAAGGTGTCCTTCGAGGGGAGTGGCCTTATCTTCGAGGACATTGATGCAACTCCTACCGCCATCGATGTCGCAGATGGCGAGGACAGCGGCAGTGAGGGAGAGGGGTCCCATGCTTCTCGTGAGGACCCTCTTACTCCTGGGAGAGGAGACTCTAATGTAGACGCTACCGACAATGCCGGGGGCGAGGCCATCCCTCCAGTAGATGCTCCATGAGGCCACTTTGTAACTTAGCCTTTTTTCTTTTTGTAATCTTGTCCTTCGGGCTTCATGTAATTTTGGCCTTCAGGCTTTATATAATTTTGGCCTTCGGGCTTTGTGAATGAAATGCTCCCTTTTTTATGTTGTCTTCCCAACTTGCACCTTTTTTTTTTTTTGCAATCCCGAAGATCGATTCCGAATCCGAAGGTATTTTCTAGATCTTCGGCCTATAGGTAAGGTATGAAGGTCAAATCTCTCATTCAAGTTCTTTTTTNATGTTAGTGTGTGTATGCTGTGGTGGAATACAGTATCTGATGATCCTGACAGGTTTGGGTTAACCGGTGTTAACTCGGTCACCGCTCCGGTTCAGTGTGAACGGGGTGTGACAGTTGGTCCTTGAATGAACATACATTCTTGATGATAAATGTTCTTAGGCCATTAAAGGAGGTAAAAGAGGTGGTTGAAGTGTGTTAATGGTATATTAACTCAAAGCCAAGGAAGAAGAGAAGAAAACAAGGATGTGTTTGCTTTGAAGAGCAAGAAGCCAAGGAGAGAGAAGGTGTGAGCACCAAACTTGTCAGTACAAGTTTCCAGTCATCCCAGGCAATCGGTTGTGAGATTCTCTAACCTGTGATTTTACATTACATGTATGTATGTATGTTAGGGTTAGTTGTGGATGAATGTATACATGCTAGGTTAGTTGTGGATGAATTGTAAGCATGCTAGCTAGTTGTGGATGCATATGCTAGGCAGAGCTTGACTGTAGGGCATTGATATAAGCCCAATTTAATTGTATTATTTATTGTGTGCTTAGTGGGTGCTAAGCACCAGGAATGGGTGCTCCCGTGTAGTGGGTGTTACACATTGTATCGGCACTACGAGTGCCATCTCAGCTTCGGCTTGAGAAAATTGGGTGTGGGTGCTCCCGATTGTGGGTGCAGTCAAAAGTAGTGTATTGAGTAGGTACGGAGCCTTTACAGGCACTACTCTGGGGATGTAGGCAAATTGCCGAACCTCGTAAAAATCCTGTGTTGTGAGTGCTTGTTGTTTGCATTTTATATTGAAGTGCGTGGAATGTGGAATGGGTGTGCACACTTGGAAGTGCCTATGAGAGGCTGAGTGTGCATACGACTGTGTGCAAACAGGGATAGGTATATCAAGTTTTTCTTGGCCAGACATCGGACAGGTTTTTAGGTATCGGAATTGAACTCACTGATTCACCCCCCCTCTCAGTGACTGTCGGGTTACAACAATATGGACTCCCCATCTCAGGACTCTGTTTTCATCCTGACTACCCCTCCCTCACCATGTTTACCTTTACCTCCCCTATAGAAATCTCAGAATTTCCCCTCATATACAAGTGCATCTTTTGGCACCTCTGTTCTACCCACACCATCGCCCTTAATTTTCCCCTTCTAACCCTTCATTGGTTTTTAGGTCGATGGACAGATCCTCTTCATCACCATCATCCTCTTTACAACCATCGCCAATGGATTAATCCTGTCCTAAAGTTTCTCCAATTATTCGCCCCACCAGAACATTGGCTCAATCTCTTATCTGGATACCTCCCTTCTTCTAATGACCCATATCCGGATATTCCCCATATCATAATCCTCTTCCACAGACCCCCTTTCATCCATCAAACCTTGGATCAACATCAACAACCCTGCCACCACATTCAATATGTGTCAGACTTCCATATCTATGGCGTCAAACCATATGATCCTTACCACATTCGTTTCGGCCATCGAGAGGAATAGAGAAGATTCCTTACCACCATGTGTCGAGCGAATGACACTCTGCCACAACATGTGCCGGCTCCACTTCTTGACCGTGTAGATAAGGCTTGGGATCTCCATCAAATCGGTCACCTCACTGATCCTCGAATCGAGCGTCTCCTCGATGCGCACAATGACTGGCTCATCGATCATGCTACCTTTTATCCAGCCAGCAGCACTGACAGCTTTGACAGCTACGACTAGGGTTACCTTTTTCGTGTTTTGTGTTATCTCCTCGAGTATTGTAATATGCTTTTGCTGTGTAATATGCTTTTGTTGTTTTCGTCTTTTGTGCAAGTGGAGTGTGTGTAATTAATGTACGGGACCTACATGGTCCACATGTCTCACCTTTATCCATGTCTCACATGTATCCTTCATGCTCTATATAAAAAGCTTCGATCTAATGAAAGGGATCATCAAATCCTTGTGTGAAAATCAAGACCGTATTAAAATAGCTTATTGGTTTGGACTACTAGTTAGGTTGGTGTGTTTGCATTAAAATCAAGGAGTGCCACAGAAATTAGTGTAGTTTGGATAATCCAGTTAGTTACACTTCTGGTTGGGACTACTGGAAGATAAATAGTCTTAAAAATAAATAAAAAAGTGAAAATAGAAACATATTTCCTATGTAGAGTGCAGAGAATTCTTTTAGAAAATACAACCATGTATTTCATACAATAGTCTTTGTTTGTCCCTTCTTTCAGTATCCTTGGAAATATGTGGTGGTAAAGGAGCCAGAAAATGACTACCAAATAATTTGTTGATAAAAAAAGAAAAAAAGGTGAATCACCTGATAATTGGAAGTAGATTTCTGTGCATTTTATGTGGCATCAAAGGGGAGCAAAATGAAGGCCCACCTGTGTGAAATACGAAAAACTCACCCCTTGTTGATACCCCTATAGGTCCCTTCATTATTTCCTGTGCTGATGCAAGGGCTACATGATCAGGTAACGTTTTTCTTCTCATAAATTTATGCATTTTCTCACTTCTTTTTTAATTTGTATTCCAAACATAGCCATAGAATCATGGACATAGGTATTAGTCTTGGCCAATACTAATATGGGTATGTATCGGGCTGGATAGGACTATTTTGCCTCGGAAAATATTGATACGTAGAATATTTTTTATTTTTAGTGTTTTACCCTCCAGTGTATCTATATCATGGTCGACATCAATACAAATAGGCCAATACGACCAATACGATACTAATACCTGAAAGGCTAAAACTATGCTTAGAAATCAATGAGTGGAGCCACGAGGGCAGCCAGTGTAATAGGATGTGTTACTTCCGAAATCCCTTATGAGCTAAACCTGCACAAGCACAGAAGGCAGAGGCCCAGAGGTATCTCTTCCTGATGATCGATTCCGCATCCTTCCTCATTATCGGCCAGAACAGGCCCTGCCTCAATAATTTATGGGCCAAGGCTCGGGCTCCCAGGTGCTGGCTGTATATCCCCTCATGCACTTCTCGGAGTGCATACTCACCATCGACAGGGTTCAGGCACTTGAGGTACGGCGTGGTGAACCCTATTTTGTACAGCGTCTCATCCTTCAAAAGGAAGAGTGCAGACCGCATTCATACCTTCCTTGCCTCGTCCCTATTCTCGGGGACTGTTCATTCCTTTAGGTATTCGACTATGGCATCCATCTAGCTAGGGCCGTATTCGCCTACGGATAATACCTACCGGGGTTCTTTGGTGCTTTGATGAGATAATACTTCAAAGTACACCAATCGCCCAAGGTCTGTGAAGTCAGAGGTGGCCAATTGTGATAGCGCTTCTGCGCTGGCATTCTCCACCCGCGGCACCTGCCTTACCTCGAACTCCTTGAAGGCCATTGCTTTCTCCTGCACGGTCTTCAAGTATTCGGCCATCCTTTGTTCCTTGGCTTTATAGTCCCCATTCACCTGTTACACCATGAGATGTGAGTCACTATGCACTACCAACTCCTCTACTATCAAGGCTCACGCCAAATTTATTCCCACTATTAGGGCTTCGTACTCAGCTTCATTGTTGGAGGCATCGAAGTCGAACCGTATTGCATACTCGATTTTGAATCCTTCGGGGCTAACAAGTATGATCCCAGCGTCGCCTCCCGCGCTGTTGGATGCACCATCCACATACAATGCCCAAGTCTTTTTCGCCCGAGCCTCGACAGACTCCTGGGGTTCATTTGGGAGTGTTGTCTCGGCTATGAAGTCCGTTAGAGCCTGTGCTTTTATTGTGATTCTTGGCTTGTACTGGATGTCAAATTCTCCCAATTCTATGGCCCAGTTTACTAGGTGACCGGACATATCCGGCTTCTGTAGTATCTTCTTCAGTGGTTGGTCTATGAGCACACACACCATGTGCGACTGGAAATAGGGCCTCAGCTTTCTTGCCGCTATCACCAGGGCGTATGTTACTTTTTCCACTTTCCTGTATCTCCTTTCTACATCCAAAAGCGTTCGGCTGACGTAATATATTGTTCTCTGTTGTATTTCTTCTTCCTTTATCAGTACCGCACTTACTGCCACTGCCGATATAGCTAGGTATAACTACAAGGTATCCCTCGTATTTGGCTTCGTCAGTAGTGGGGGTGCGGCCAAGTACTCCTTCAGTTGTTCGAAGGACTTTTTGCATTCCTCCGTCCACTCGAACATTTTGGATCCCTTCAAGGCTTTAAAGAAAGGAAGGCACTTGTCAGCCGACTGAGACATGAACCGTCCCAGGGCGACGACTCTACCTGTTAGCTCCTGGACTTGCTTCACATTCTACAGTGACCTCATATCTCGGATAGCTTGTATTTTCACCGGATTGGCTTCAATTCCTCTCTTCGAGACAATAAAGCCGAGGAACTTTCCTGATGCTACTCCGAATGTGCACTTTATCGGGTTCGGGTTCGGGTTCAACTTCATGTCGTACCGCCTCAGCACCTGGAACGCATTCTCTAGGTCTTGAATACAGTGTTCTGCCTTCAGGATTTTCACAAGCATGTCATCTACATACACCTCTATGGTTTTACCAATCATCCCCTTAAAGATCTTATTCACCAACATTTGATAGGTGGCCCCTGCGTTTTTGAGTCCGAAGGGCATAACTTCATAGCAGTACAATCCCCCCTCGGTCACAAAGGATGTCTTTGGGACATCGGCCTCAGACATCTTTATCTGATTGTATCCTGAGTACGCATCCATGAAGCTCAGTGCCTCGTGCCCTGCTGTGGCATCGATGAGGAGGTCTATCTTCGGCAGGGGGTAGCCGTCCTTTGGGTAGGCCTTGTTCAGATCGGTGAAGTCGATTCAGATCCTCCACTTTCCATTTGCCTTTGGGACCATCACCACATTGGATATCCACTCCGGGTATTGGATTTCACAGATGAACTGGGCCTTCAACAACTTCTCTACCTCTTCATCTATCTTCCGCTGCCTTTCGGGGGTGAAGGTCCACTTCTTCTGTTGTACCGACTTCTTAGTCGGGTTGACACTCAGATGGTGCTTTATTACTTTTCGGTCTATTCCAGGCATGTCCAAGGCTGACCAGGCGAAGACGTCAGAATTATTTCAGAGGAAGGAGATGAGTTTTTCTCGTTGTTGCCTTGGCATTGTAGCGCCCACTTGGAATTGGTGAGTGTTATCCCCCTCTTCAGCTTCAACCTATATCAGCTCCTCAGCCGGTTCCCCCCTTTGATAACTGGTGTCGTCGCGCAAATCTTCTATTGGGAGCGCCTCGCCCACCTTTTCTTTTCCCCATAAGGTGGTGTGTAGCACCTCCGGGATGCCTCCTGATTGCCTCGACATTCACCAACACCGTTCTTTGTTGGGAACTTCATCTTGAGGTGTGGAGTGGAGACAACAGTCTTTAGCAGGTTTATACCAACTCTCGCTAGTATGGCATTGTACGCTGAAATAATGCCTACTACCAGGAAGTTGATCATTACTGTCGCTTGGCAGTCTCCGGTGCCGACTCTTACTGGCAACTCAATCGATCCCTCCACTTTGACCGGGGCATCAGAGAATCCCTGTAATGGGTGTTCGACCCTCTTCAGCTTTCCCTCGTCCAGGCCCATCTTTTGGAAAGCTTCAAGGAACAGGATATCAGATGAACTGCCGTTATCCACCAAGATCCTTTTTACTTTGCAATCGGCTATAGTCATGATGAATACTAGGGCATCATCGTGTGGCGTGTGCACTCCTTCCAGGTCGTCATCCGAGAAGGAAATAACCATCCCCGTCTTTGCCTTCTTGTTTGACTATTCAGCTACATATACACTTCTCGCATAGGCTTTTGCTTTCTTGGCCGAGACTGAACTTTCCCCAGCGGCTAGGCCTCTATAGATTGTCGCTATAACCCTAGTTGGGCTTTTATTTTCATCCCAGAGGCGATGGTCAACTTCCTCAGGTGTCCGGTCCCTTCGTAGTTCCTGATTGCCTTTGTGGGCTGGTCCCCTTCTTTCATGGCCGCCTCTGTAGGCTCTACGGCGGTTATCCCTGGGGTCATTGCCGTCTTGGGCGCCCTCCTTTTCATGATCTACGAATCGGCCTAGATATCCTCTTCGGATCATTCCTTCTATTTCCCCTTTTAGGTGCCAATAATCTTTGGTGTCGTGGCCATGGTCCCTGTGGAAGTGGCAATATTTGTCCATATTGCGTCTCTCAGGGTGTCGTCCCATCTTCCCTGGCCACTTCATGGCTCTGGAGTCCGAGGAATCCTTTATCTGCATTAGCACATCCATTCATTTCCAGTTCAGGAGCGCGTATCTCTTGAACTTTTTTAGTGGACTGGGTGCCTGACCACGTTCGGACTTTCATCTTTTTCCTTCTTCGGAGGGTTTGTCATCGGCTCCAGAGATCCTTTTCTTCCCGTCCTCTTCAGCTTCTTCATCGTCTTGAATGGTTTCTTCCATCTGGATGTACTTATCACACCGAGCCCTCAACTCGGCTAGGTTCCTCAATGTATGCTTCGCCAAAGACCTTTTCAGCTCCTTATCCTTGACACCTCCCAGTAGGGCCGTGAACTCTTCTTTCAGGTCCAGACCTCTAATCGTGATCTTCTCTTGCTGGAAGCGCTTCATGTAGTTTCGTAGCGACTCCCCTTCATGTTGCTTGACTTTAGTTAGGTTCAACGTGGTCTTCTGAAGGGGATGGCTACTGGAGAATCCCTTCACGAAGAAATAACTTAAATCGCTAAAGCTGTGGATCGATTTCGTCGGCAAGCGGTTGTACCACAACCTAGCCACTCCTTTGAACGTCAAAGGTAAGGCACAACACATGATGTTTTCCTAGACCTGATAGAACTGCATTGTAACCTTAAAGCCTTCCAGATGGTCGATGGGGTCCCCAGACATGTCATAGGTGTCATATTTGGGTAGGCAAAAACCGATCAGGAGCGGGTCCCTCATGACCTCATTGGCTAGAGCCGTGTCATTAGTGAGGTATGGCTCGTGAGTTTCTGTCTGGTTTTCTGCTACCTTATTGATCTCGTTTTTCAGGTCTAAGATCATTTGCTTCAACCCCATGTCCTCGTGTCTCTGTTCGTCTCCTTGGCGTGGTTCCCCATACCTAGTCCCGGCGGCGCATCACGTCCTTTCTTTGGGTGCGGGGCTTCCCTCATTGCTTGGTTTCGATGATTCTTACCGAACTTTATCGATCCTGTACTACTCCGGTCCTCATTCTGAGCGTGCTCTTTCTGGATATGGGGGCCTTGCGGTGCTCCGTCGGTCTTCTGAGAGATGGCTTTGGATACCTCCTTCATTGTCTTGGCCATTCGGTCATACTTCTCTTGAAGGGCTTCGAATTGCTCCCTTGTCACATATTCCTGCGCCCTGGGAGGGGGTGGAGGATTACCTTCTCCGCACACCGAATATCCAATAGAATGCTGGTTCCTCGTGGAACCTTCCCGATCATCGTTTCCCTGTTCTTCGTCGATTTTCGTCTAGGAAGGGAGCCCTCCTGAAGGTTCCTCCTCATCCATGTTTATGCTCGGCGTTGCTCTTGTGTTTCTTACTATTGTAGGTTTTCCCCACCATTACGGTCGTTCCCACAGACGGCGCCAATCTGTTACTATTGAAATCCCTTATGAGCTAATCCTGCACAAGTACAGAAGGCAGAGGCCCGGAGGTATCTCCGGGATTAATCCTCTGATGCCTAAGTTAGTGATCGGCAAAACAGTGTATTCAAATGAGTAATGGTGGGTGTCGGCGTACCTCCTCTGGGTCCCTTTTCGGTTTCCTCTTATAGGGTTGCTGGGCCTAGGGTTTCGGAAACCCCCCTTTGGGAACCTTCCCCTCACGTGGTTTGGAGCTGTGTGGCCTTTATCGGATGGGTGACACGGGTCCCTTCCTCGGTTGCCGCGTGTCCTCTCTTTATTCGGTGACAAATTCTACCGTATCAAGATGTGAAGTAGATTCCAATCAGATGTTTAAGAAGTTCCCCTCGCTGATGGACCCGACCTTGAGGACGGGTCTCATTTACCGTCTGGATAAACCCAAAATGGATCCGAACCACAAAGAGGTCTGCAGATTCTGTGGCTGGGGACAAAAATAGAGAAAAGGGTATGTATCCCCAAACGTGGATGCGCTTTTCTGGTTTTCCACAGGGGAATCCTTGCGTCCAAACATTCCCAAAAGGAGAGAAGGTTGGATGTCCACCATAGCACCCATAACTGATCCATTGTCGCAGAATTTAGGATCCAAATCTCCTCAATAGCTGCTAGTGTGTTCAGCCATTGAGGTGCATGCTTGTATTCTCCCAGTCATCAAATACACGTTGGTGGCCAGAGATTTTTAAATCCCAAAATCCTTGAGATCCCAAGTTACAAGTGCTCAATTCATACTATTTCCTTAGTGCAATTGGTTAGAATTACTATGCATTCAACAGGATAGAGTTGGTTGTTGGGTAAATTCCATCTGCGCAAATGAGCCCAGTTCGTCTCGTAGAGGACTTGATCCGCCCTCATTTGGATGAACCACAAACTACCACAAATATGACTGAGTGTTTATGGGTAAAAAGTTGCCGGCAAGTTCATTCAATCCTTTGATGCATGTGCGAAGGCACTACATCATGGATTGCAGCAGGCAAACAAAGCAGGTTGGAGCATTGCTGAGATCTAGGGCAACGCAAGTGAGTTCCGTGGGATCCTTTTTACTGATAGTACCACATCGTGGCCCTTGAGCGTAACCTCCCCGCCCTTTTTGCATATACAATTACTAACTAATTTTAGCTCTAACCAAACAACAACATGGTACTCATTTAGTCCTTTTGGGTTGTTTTGCATATAAGGCAGTGAACAATTTGCTTAGTTCTTCCATAGTATTTCTTTCCGAATGTAGAAATGTTCCTTTCCAAATTTCGTTTATGATGCAGGGTCTATTCTGCTTATTTTAATTAGGGTTGTTCTCCCTTCCTTGGGCCTGTCTAATAGGGGGAATGATCGCCTTATCTTGTTTTTTCTTTTTTCTTTTTAATATAACTTTTCTTACCTATCAAAAGAAAAAAAAAAAAAAATTGGCTTTAACATTTCAGATCTGAACATACATGTACTAAAGTTTTTATTAATTTAAGTATTTTTCTCTTCACATCCGAGGGGAAAAAAATATAGTGGAAATTGACTTGCCTGCTTGGGCTCCTTTTGTTTTCAGATAAGTGTAAGGAAAATTTTTCTTGTAAATAAAATCCTTTTAAATGGATTAGCATTGGCGAATGTCACCCTTTTGGATAGGAAACATTTTTCAAAAAAAAATAAAAAAATACTGATCTACTATAAACACGTGTCATTGACCAACAATTATACATGATCATTTTATATATAATTTCATGATGATACATGTTCTTTTACTTACATAAATATTCCTTTAAACATTCTTAATACAGCATAAGATGGGAGGATGACATGTATAGAAACAAAAGAACATGCATAGAAGTTTGGGTGTGATCCCGAGTTCCCCACCATGGTTTGAGCTGTATTGGATTGCTCGAATCAGATGATTTGTATCAGATTCGGGAGAGGGCGAGGGCGAGGGCGAGGGCGGGGTTGGGGGTGGGGGTGGGGGTGAGGGTGATCCTGTATCGGTGGATTGGAACTGACCATGGCTACAAAAAATAAAAAATAAAAAAATCCGATTCAGGGTGATTCAGAACGGCCGATCCGATACTGATTACTAAAAATCTTGGTCCCGATTCTAATCCGGGTTAGGGCGTGCTGGAGTATTTTTTTTTCTTACGTGTGTATGGATCAGAAACAGATATGATCCTTCGATTCTTCCTCTGTCGGTGCCATTCTACCCTCTCTCTCTCGTTTTCCTGCATCCTTCTCCATTTATTCGATCTTTTCTTTTCGAATCTTGTTGAAAGCTAGGGTTTCGAATTCAAAATCAATCTCGTTGATTGTAGTTGGTCATGGATGCACAGAGAGCTTTGTTAGATGAGCTTATGGGAGCAGGTAACTCGAGACTTAGGTTACTGCTTTCTATTTGGTTTTTCTGATTCATTTAATTGTCAATGTGATTTCATTTAACTGCTGTTTCGATTTGATTTTGGTGTTCATAGGGCGTAATCTTACTGATGAGCAGAAAAAGAATTATAGAGAAATATGCTGGGACGATAAAGAGGTCTGTGGTTCTTACATGGTTCGGTTTTGCCCTCATGATTTGTTCGTCAACACTCGAAGTGATCTTGGTACGTCTTAACTTTTCTGCCTTTTGTGAAAAAATCGTTTTAGGCAATTGGATTTTTCACCAGTGCTTATTATGGTTTTGTACCAGGACCGTGCTCTAGAATTCACGATCAGAAGCTGAAAGAGAGGTAACTAAGTGATTTTAGTCGTTTGTTTCTGTAATTAAACTGTTTTTTTTTTTTTTTGGTGGAATCTAACGGAATTGTGCTTCTAAGTTTTTGTCTGTGGTCGGTAGTAGACTTCTGTATAGCATGTCTCAGAAAACACTCTTTTAGTTAAACCTGTTTCATGATTTGTCAATTTTATCGCCATGAATCTGAATTCACTTTCTGTTCCTCATATTCATAATCACCATCGACAATGGTGCATATTATTTCTTAATGCATGACAATGGATTTGTTTATTTTGAACGAAGTCCTTGGAGTAAGTTACATGCTTTATACATGTGGTGTAGGATTGGACATAATATGAGTTACTGGCGTGCATGCTAGGCTTAATAAGAACTTTGGAGTTCTGGCTGTTGCAGGTTTTTCCTTTGAGGTAACTGATCTAAAAGCTTTTGGGTGAGATCATAGAATGTAAGGGAGAATTAAATTCCCTCCCAAAGGTATCGTCGAGTAGATTTCATGGGGATTGCCACTCACTAGGTCTCAAGCCATGCTGTTTCTTTGTCTGTTAGTCTTGATGCATATCTTTAAGACATCAAAGATTGAACTTCATTCAAAATATCCATTTCATTATTTTAATTTAAAAAAAAAGGACAGAATGTATTCATAGCAAATATTGTGTTGACCTCTTGACTGAACTATTCAGTTTTGTGTCTTCTATAGCTTATCTTTTTTAGCTTTGATCTTTTGGGAGGTGTTCATTCTCAAGACTGCAGTCTCCTATTTCATTGGTAAAAAAATTTAGTTAAGAAATGGCCATTGACAAAGTTCTTTGAAGGCCAAAGCCACTTGTGAAACCTGAAGGTGACCAAATCTATCTGTAGATTTTTGTAGGCTGTTAACCAATGATGTACATGGTAATGCTAGCTGGTTGTACTTAGTGAAACATCGAAATTTGAAATGCCAATCATTTTGTAGGAGACAATGAGACATGCCACTTGGTATGTGAAATCATTTCTAATCTCTCTTTGTTGTAAGTTGATAATTTTGTATAACACTGATAGTGTGATACTATTAATTTTGTAACACCTGAAAATTCATGTGATGTATTTCTGACTCTCAATATCCTTCTGTTTTGTTGGCCTAAATCTCTGTCTCTCTCTGTCTCTCTCTGTCTCTCTCTCTCTCTCCCCCTTCTGTTAATGTTTCTACCAAATCTGCATTGATTTCCTGGATTATTGGTTTTATCGGCTTGTGGATATAGAACCTAGATGCATTCTACCTATAGAAATTGTTGCTTCTTTGATATTTGGGTTTTTAATTTGATTTGTCATTGTGCTTTCAAGACTAACGAATAATAGTTCTGACATGAGTTCTAACTGGCTTAGCTTTTCATGCATAGAATATGGTGATTTCTTGTACTCTTGGGTTCTTGTCTAGTCGAGTCTAGTCAGACCCCTTTTTATCTTTTTCCACGTCACTTGGGTTCCCCCACAAATAGAGATTCTTTTTGCTTCTCAAATATATTTATGTTTGAGCTAGTTGTAGTAATCATATCATTTACTTTACTTTGAATATCCTTTTTCCTTGATAAATGTAATCTGAGCTGCCTTTTTTTTTTTTTTTTTTTTGGTAGGATAATCTGAGCATTTGAAAGCAATGATTCTGACCTTTCTCCTTGACAGAATATGCAAATATGTTAATAGACCATTTACTGGTGAATTAAAACCTGGAACAGAACAACTTCTAGCATTAACTCAATCTAATCTGAGGCTGTACATTGGTAATCTTAAATGGTTTTTACTTTTCCTCATTCCAAACTAACCAGATTATTGCTTATTCTTCGGGATCTATACTTACTGATTGTCACTTATTTATGGGTCCCTGGCTCCCTGCTGTTGTGATGCCTAATATATGATATTCCTTTTGCTTCCTTGATTCATCACAACCTTTGATGTGGAATGAACCTTCAAATAGAGTGAGCTAAGCTTCCTAACATAGTTGTGTTTTTCCCCTGATTTCATTTTCGAGGGCATCAATGTGATTTATTTTGAAGATTGAACAAATGCTCTGGAGTGGGGTCTGAGCTTTTTATTCACAAGAGTCTATGGAAGTCTCGATTGTAATTATTGGTAATGAGGTGGTGAATTGCCCGCCCCCCTTTTTGTCTGTTACTGTTTCTGCCCCTCTTTAATTTTAATTTGCAAGTGGGCGTGTACTATCATTTCCAAATCAACTTGTGATGTCATGCATAGATATGATATGTTTTTCATCAGTAATTCAGTATGTGGTTTAATGAAATTTGATTTCATGGTGGTTTTAGTTTTGAGAAGTCCCCCAGACACGACTCATATGTGCCCAAGTTTGAAGCTGAACTTGCTCAGTTTTGTGAGAAACTGGTGGGTCCATTCTACATTACACTTTTGTTGGTAGCCATGCTGATGAGTCATGATTTTTGGATTATTCGTTTTAGTCATGCATCCTTGTGTTACTGTAGGTCCTTGATTTGGATAGAAAGGTTAGGCGTGGTCGGGATCGCCTGGCCCAGGAAGTCGAAGTTACTCCCTCTCCAATCCCGAGTGAGAAGTCTGAGCAGCTATCTGTTCTGGAAGAGAAGATAAAGAATCTGTTGGAGCAAATAGAGACCCTTGGTGAAGCAGGCAAGGTGGATGAAGCTGAGGCACTCATGAGGAAGGTGCTGCAATTATGCCTATAAATATATCTTCTTTTTTTTCATGCTAGCTTACAGAAGGGTTTTAATTTCGAAAATTTTCGGGTCCCTTTACAGGTTGAGATTCTGAATGTTGAGAAGACAATCTTGACTCAACAACCACAGAATGAGAAACTCCTAACGCATACACAGGAGAAAAAGATGGCATTGTGTGAGATATGTGGTTCTTTCCTTATAGCAAATGATGCTGCAGAGAGAACACAATCTCATGTGACAGGAAAGCAGCATATTGGTTATGGCATGGTCCGGGATTTCATTAATGAATTTAAGGTAAAGTCTATTCCATTTGTTCCCTACATGTTGAAGCCTGTTTTGCTTGGTAAAGTACACAGAATTTTATTCTACAGATAGCTAAGGAGAAAGCAAGGGAAGAGGAAAGACTAGCAAGGGAGAAAGAAGCAGAAGAACAGAAAAAGCAGAAGGAAAGGGAAACTGAGAGTAAAGTTAGAGGAAGTAGTTCAGGAGAGAAAGATAGGTACCATGGTCGGGACCGAGACAGGGAACGAGATCGGTACCGAGAACGGGAAAGATCTCGAGATTGGAGTGGCAGGGGAAGCCGAGATGGGCGGAGGGGGGATTCTAAGCACAACAATTACCGGGATGGAAGAGACGGGGGGAGAGTCAGATACCGTGACAGAAATGGAAGTGTGGATATGCCAAGAGAAAGGGGTCGGCGTAGGAGCAGATCACCTTCCCCGCTTGCACATGGTCACAGGAGATCTTCACGAAGTCCAGTCCGCCAATTGTAGTGGCTAGTGTAGATAGATGATCTTTTGGTACCAACTACCAAATGAGGTAGACCTTTTCTATCACCTTATAATGTGCTTTGTAGTCAACTGAAAACATCATCGTGTGTGAAACTCTTTTTTGCTATCTCACAGCTCTATTGTTCATTACGATCTCCCTATCAATCGATATTTAAGAGGGCAAAATGGTTGAGGCAGGTATATTTTATTGTTGTAATGTTTCCTAATATTCAGCTTTAGGTTTTTGTTGAATTAAATCTTTTTTATGCATTATCTCTGAACATTGTTTTCAGAGAATCTTTTGTTGGGTCCTTTTGGGTTATCATATTCTCAGATTAATTAAGATGACAAGATCCCAAAAAATATTTGTCTGAATGTTGCTGCTGCTGAGGGAGATATTGGGTGGTTTCACAAAATTTTCAAGGTAATATATAATCCTCAACTTGTCATGGCTGGAGTTTTAGGGAATTCCAGGTTATGAATGTGCGGTCTCCGGTATTTTTTTTTTTCCTTCCAATTTTTTCTTTGCAGGTTGCATGCAATACTCTGCATGTACCCTTGATTCACATAGGTATGGTAATATTTCATTTCTACTAGGTCCTAAAGGAGTGTGTACTGATGCCATGTTGGTTTACATGTAACCACTATATAGCAGGGGAGCAGCTGTGGGTGATTGACTTACCATGACCAGTCGATGGTTGCACCTAGGTGTAATGCCCATTACACAGTGCTAATTCAAATTGTTGCTTTTACTCGGTAGATCTATTTGCCTCTTCATATTATTGTCCTAATGACATGATCTGTTGGGCAGTTTTATGGAGTCTGTTATCCAATAAACCCCTATTAGAAAAGATATGGATCTCAATTGCTAGAATACACCTATTTATGCGATGGCTATAGGAATGGATTTAATGATGATAGAAACAGATTCAGGCTAACCAACCAGAATAGAAGATTAACAGAGAAACAGATCTGGTTTATGTAACAGAATATAGGATTGATACTATTCTCAGATCTGAAATCAGAGGGATTAATACCAGAAGCAGAATAATAAAGAAACGGGTCCAGAAACACATCAGATGTTTGATGTCTTGTTAACAGAATATAAAGGGCAAGGGATGGGCATGCCTTGCTTACTTGGATGCGGGCAGCTGGACCGATGGGGGTGCAGGCATGAGAGGGGCAGAGGGTCTTTTCCAGGTGAGGTGGGGGGAAGAGAGAGCACAGGCTAGGCAGCCCGGCGGCATGCACAACCTTTTCCCATAAAATAATGACTGACTTGTTATAGAGAAGAATAGACAGAAGAATACCCTTGCTTCTGTACCTGCGGCAGTCCAACAGAGAAGGATTGATAAAAGAAGCAACTGAGTTGCAACAAAGGTGGAAAACTCAGATCAATGGATTGATAAAAAAGCAACTGAGTTGCAACAAAGGTGGGAAAACTCAGATCAATGGAAGAGAAGAAAAGGGGGCTCGATCTGCTAGGGAAGAAGAAGAAGAGAGTGAAAGAAAGAGGAGATCAAGAGGGGGTGGGGAGTTCTCACAGCACACACTTCTTTTCAAAACCAATATTCTATTCTACTAATTTAATTGACAGAGGGTAGATGCCTTTAAATAAAACCAGAAAGAAATGTAGTTGACTTTGAACTCCTAAACAAAGTCTCTTATGAATAATTAACAACCTAACAACGATCAACTACTAACACTAAAATAATGGTTGAGCCCCAAAACTCTGGACAGCTATTAATTATTATTATTATTATTTTTTTTTTTGAAAGAAAAATTACAAGAATACAACTGAGAAATAAAATAACCCCCAACTAAATAAACAGCTAGATAACTACCAACGCCGGGCCCTGTTTGGACCCAAACCTGATTCCAAAGACTAGGATATTGAGCTGGACTTCTTGGGTTTTGGTTTCCAAAGCCTAACATGCCTCTCCAGCCACTCTAATGCCACTGCATCACTCACTTTGGTCAATGATCATTGAGGATTTCCATTAAGTTGGTAGATCTCATTGTCATTTTGGCTTGTGCTAGAAACTGTCTTACTAAAAGCCATCCACAAGGTTTGCAGCATAGATTTTAAGTGGTGCATGGACTGTTCCTTCCCTCTTTCAAGTACTCTAAAAGAATTAGAATGGCATTAATTTATCTGCTGGATGGCTAGGATGGAAGACGGATGAAGCCTCCTCATCACACGAGCGTAATTACTATGTGGGCCATGTCACTGCCTTGTTCTATCTGCTTTTTCTGTTGCCATTTCCCATCTCTTTGCAGGGGAGTGGATATTAAGATGTCAACAGTGCCATTAAACATAGGGGCTGCGATCATTGTACCCTGGAGGTTATGGAAACGTACTTAGCATAAATGGAAATTTTTCTGTGACTAACTGCACAAATCCAGGTAGTGAGGAAAACTGTTAAGAGAACGTCATGTCTGGTTGATCAGGGGACTAAGTTGGTACCTTTATTTTGATTATGTGTGAAATTCTTGTTAAGTTTATGATGAAAAGCTTGAGTGAATCTAGTATAGCTGACATTTAATTTTCAATGCATATGGAAAATGTTGATGCCCAGTGGTTTACATTCTCTCTGTTAGTGGAACACCGAGTTCGAGTCAAAAGTCAAGTTTCAGGCTTTCAGGTGCTGTTTGTAATTGAAATTGCTAAATTATAGACTGGTTTAGCTTCTCCTCCAGCAGGTGAAAGCAATTTGATGTGAAAAATATCATGTTATGTCTTAGAGTTTTGTCTGTTAATTTATTGGAAAATTTGGTCACCATTATTCATTTCTGCGACATTTTGGTCAGACCTTTGGGTATATCTTACGGGCGAGGTATGAGAATGTTCTTGTACATCCCTGGTTTGTGGATTTAGAATATATAAAATGAAGAGAGAGAAAATTGATTCTAAATCCACGGATCAGAGACGTTCTCGTATGTGAACCTGATCCACTCTCTTCCCAGGACACAACTTATTTTTTATTATTTTATTTTGAAAAAACAATAATAAAATAATCATGTTTCTAGGCGTAGCCTACATTGTAGACTCAAAAGACACTTTTCCCATAACTTTTATGGAGATGGCTTTGGATATGCCATAACAAATTTACTGGTCCATACCATGAGCTTTTGTTATGCTCTTACTGCCTCCTAGTTGGATGGGGTAAAAATTTTGTGGAAAGGCATATCCAAAGGTTCTTTGCAGAGGTATTGAGTATTATCTCAATCAATCTAAGTTGGCCAAGTGGTAAAAAAAAATAATAATAATAAAATAAAATTGGGTCTACCGAGAGGGTGCAAAAGAATGATGCGACTGTTGGTGTGGTGCGTGGACGTGCATGGGAGGGTTACGACGGTATGTATACGTGGGCTGGTTCTTGGAAAGTTGGATTTGAAATTTGATAGGTGTTCGGCTGTGGCCATCAACTAATATCCAATGGTATGAATTGTCATCTCATGGTTCCACATGGCAAAGTAAGTGCCGATAAGGAAATTTGGTCAATCCATGCTGAAAGCCTGAAACCTTTTCCCACTGAGTCATGCTAGGGACCAAGTTTTTGTAACCTATAGAAGAGGGATTTAATCTCCAATTGTGATGTGACTACCTTTAGTTACGAAGTTGAAATTATCTTTTCCTAATGCAATGTGAAGGAATTCCTCATTCACAGTTGGGTAAAGTCAGTTTATTATTTAAGGAATCCTTATACTGAAATTGACCCTTGATCAAAGGACTCTGAAAAGAAATAGGGTTGAGTAGCAGTTCTCCATTGGACTCCACACACCAAGCTACCTCTTTGATTTCTCCCCGTCAGTTTTCAGTGACTGGAGAAGATCCAACCCCCCCCCCCCCCCTTTCTCCCTTTCTTTGGTTCTGTGCCAACAAGAATCTATACATGGAAGTATTAACTCAATAAAAGGGATTTTACAGGTTCAAATGTAAGGCTTTGGTCATCAGTCCATCAACAAATAGTGTCGAAGATATATCAAAATTATTGTTCTATTGTCAAATTTTCAAATGTTAGCTTTGATCACCTTGGGCTATGTTTGCTCTATGCGGCTATAAAGTTGCCAAGCCTCTACGTATTTGAGAGGTTTTTAAGCATTCCAAACTTGATCGGTGAATATGATGACATAATCTGTAGGCATGTCTTGAGGCAAAAAAGATGAAAGTGAAGAGATAGAATTCACTTTGAAGAGATTGTCTAATAAGTCTTGATGGTGCTTGGTCCCTACTCTCCCGCATGGGGTGGTAGAGGGCCAATTATCTGGGACCCTGAAGGAGCATTCTTTGTTGCATCTTGCCGAAACAATTAAGAAGAGGCACTTTTGGAAATACCAGGATTGAGATAGCCAAGGAGACAGAGGCCTTAGAAAAAGTCATTGGGAAAAAAAAAAAACTCTTCATCAAGGAGAGATCTATTAGTCGAACAGATCTCGTATAAAATAGTTACAAGTCAGCGGCTGAAATACCTCCTTTTTTCATATTATTATTTCACAACGAAGTAAATAAATTGAATCTTCAAGGCTTAAGAACAATTTTAGTGAATTAAGTTCCAAGGATACAAGTATAAGACTGCATAAGGATGTGAATTTGTAATCGAAACCGTTTACCGAAACCAAACCGATCCATTTA
Source organism: Macadamia integrifolia (assembly GCF_013358625.1). Taxonomy (NCBI): domain Eukaryota; kingdom Viridiplantae; phylum Streptophyta; class Magnoliopsida; order Proteales; family Proteaceae; genus Macadamia; species Macadamia integrifolia. The sequence goes on from NC_056562.1 coordinate 30,195,412, forward strand.
CACCGAAATCGCAAAACCGTTTAGTAAATGGTGCGGTTATGGTTTCAAGTTTCAAGCCGATTAGTTAAACGGGTTGGGTCGGTTTTAACCGCGGAACTCGTTGGTTTCAAACCGAATCGAAACCGTTTAAAACCGTTTAAATCGATCTGATTAATCTGTATAACAATTAACAATTAAATTAAGTGTCCATCTTGCTTTTGTATGATTTATTGCAATTCAGTTCAAGTTTAGGCTTGAGATCATTTACTTATAATCCATTTATGCTACTATGATATTATGTTATCATAGATGGGGTGTTTTGGCTGAACCACCTGTCATTTTAATAGTTTATGCTGTAGAAGGCTGGATTTGAATGTTGTATGATATTAGTTCTAAATGTTGGAGAATGACCATGCAAAGAAATAACATTAGATTATCAAATTAAGACATACCATCGTTAATATAGAATCTCTTATTTGTGGTTGCTAATTATTTTTTGATAAGCTCATGATCTTCAGTTTAGAGATGGTTGCAAGTTATAATAAACCGATTGTGAACCGTTTTACAAACCGTATGGAATAAATCGAAACCAAAACCGAAACCGTTTAAAACCATGAAACCAACACCGTTTAGAAACCGTGAAAACCGAAACCGTTTACTAAACGGTCACGGTTTCATAAAGTGGAACCGTTGAGTAAACGGTGCGGTTATGGTTTTAGTCAAATAAATGTGAATCGAATTGATCACACCGTTTAAACCGAAACCGAACCGATTAACACCCTTAATACTGCATATCCATTCTTCGGCTTTAGTTTCTTTTTCAGGTGATTTACATCAACCTCCCCTAGTGATTGCCTATATTACATCATCCCCCTAAAAATCCAAAAATCTTTTTGAAATAAAAAAGACGATTTTACCGTTATTCTTCTTCTTCTTCTTTGTTTTGAGTTTAACGAAAATCAAAAACCAATCATTTCTAATAAGTTTTCGATAATCTTGAATTTTTTGATTTCGATCGCAAATGGGTGATTGAAAACCAATCATTTCTGATAAGATTTTGATTAGTAACGAAATTAGAATTGAACCTACCAATCACCCGTTTGTGATCGAAATCAAAAAATTCAAGACTATCGGAACTGATCAGAAATGATTGGTTTTCGATTTTGGTTAAACTCAAAACAAAGAAGAAGAAGAAGAAGGGTAAAATCATCTTTTCCATTTCAAAAACTTGTGATCGAAATCAAAAAATTCAAGATTATCGAAACTTATCAGAAATGATTGGTTTTCGATTTTGGTTAAACTCAAAACAAAGAAGAAGAAGAAGGGTAAAATCATCTTTTCCATTTTTGGATGGGTTTAAATGTAATTTTTGAATTTTTAAGAAGATGATGTTAATATAGGCAAAGAGAGGTTAATGTAAATCACCTTTCTGTTTTTTCAAGTAGAATATTTCAGAGGGAATTTAAAAGGGTAGTTTTCCAAATTGGAACCTAGAATTAGAAAGCTTGAAGTTTGGAATGCTGCTGCATGCCAGGGAAATGTTTGGTGCTAAAAACCAATTCTGTCTCCCTCATTTTGAAGGAAGACGAAAAAATACTAGAAAGAAATGGAGATGCGGGGTATCGATCCCCGTACCTCTCGCATGCTAAGCGAGCGCTCTACCATCTGAGCTACATCCCCATGGTTGAGGATTTTCTTACATTTGTTTAAATATTTTATATCAGTAATAACTGCTCCACCTTCATAGATAAACTAGTGAAATGTATTTATTGATGATTAGGAAAACCTATAAAGAAAAAAATTAGGATCGAGTTTTCCGAAGGCCACGGCTTCCATTCACCGTGGCCCATCAATAACACACAAGGGGTGGAGTCCACGTCTTCTGTAGCGAGTGATGAGGTGCAATGAGCATCGGACGATTGAGAGCATCTAGGCACACGCCCCAAGGACTCCCAACCATTCGATGCTCATTACACTGGTGTAGCAACTACTGACAATTTTCACACCAAAGGGTGGGAGGTGGAGAGAGAGATATGGGGAGTGATGGTGTCACATCTGTACCGTCTCATTCATTCACCCATCGGTGAAGGAAAACTTAGTCCAAAAAATAAGAAAAACTGAGTCATGGTTACCTAGAATCATTCTATAATGGGTCAGGTAGTGCCTACTATCTCCACATAGCTTTCTCTCTCTACAAGGAGAAACCAAAACCTCTAACCATGCCCCCCCCCCCAACTCACGGATAGGATTCTATGGCACAGCACAGTGTGTAGCACACTTTCAACAGTTGGGAACCCCTGAGGGACCACGTGCCCATGTGTTGGGGTGCATGTCTGGATGCTCCCATCCATTGAATGTGCGTTGCACACCATGCCACGCAGTGCTACGTCGCAGCTAGGGGTGCAAGTCTGGCCCAACAGCCCAAACCCTCCCTTGGCCCACCCTGATCCTGAACAAGTGTCGACCCAAAATTTTTGGCCCTGAGGGCAGGCCTAACCTTGAAATTTTTGACCCTGAGTCAGGGTTAGGGCGAGTAAGGGTTGATGTCTTTGGCCGGCCCAACCCGCCCTGAACCCAGCCCTAATATTTTTACCCTGACTTTTGGCCCTCATTTTGGCCCAACCCGGCCCTGGTTTTTGGCCCCTGATGTTAACCCTGATATCAACCTAGTTTTAGATATTGTTTGACATTGAGTCATTAACACCTCAAAACCCCTAATATATCTTCTCACCGATCTCACGTTTTTTTTAACAAAAAAAAAAATCTCTTGCTTTTTACCCAAAAATAAAAGAGTATACCCCACCCTTAATGGCAACCAGGGTCAGGGTCATCCCGGCCCTTGATGGCAAACCAAGGTCAGGGTCAATCAGGCTCATCTTGGCCTGACCCTGAAAAATCAGGGCCAATCAGAGTGGGTAAGGGTTGTGTTGAACACAGAAGGGTTGGGCATAGGTTGAAGTTTTGCAACCTTGAGTTAGGGTTAAGGTAGGTTTGGGCCCAGTGAAGGGAACTTAGAGTTGGGCTAAGGTTTTAAGAAGCCCAACCCAACCTGGCTGGGCTTGCACCCCTAGTCGCAGCCGGATCGCTCCACCCACTCCCGAAAAAAGTCCTAATGTTAGTCTAAGCCATTGCTATAAGTTGCTGAAGACCTCGCAACCAAGCCAAGGTGGCACCTCAAATAGCCGTAGGGTTGAGCTGGTATCTCTGAGTAACTTAAAAGAGAGTAAGCATGTCCTAGTCTGCAAGGGTGTATCCTGATTTCTGAAGACTGCGCATCTGGCCAAGCCTGTGTGGTATCAGGCTTGGATGGGCTTACGATGGTCCATACCGGCCAAACTCAAATCAGATTCAGGCCTTCAAAACTTCACACGAGGAAGTAAAATTCTTTATTTAGGATCAGATACCTCCTGCTGACCCTAATCCAACCTGGCTGATTCTGACCGATCCAGGCCAGGTTTGGAAGAAACTGGACAATCGAGTTCGGGTGACATTCTGTTCTGTATCAGATAAGATTCAGCTGCAATCAAATGTTTTCAGTTAAGGACTCACCATTAAAAAATGTTTTCAATTTCTCAGAATCTGCTCTAATGACATCCTAGTCACAAGTGCATTAGGCTATTCATTAGGGACACAAGATTAGCAGTGCAGCAATATTTCAGCCATAAAAATGTTTTTGAATTCACCATAGATCAAGTTGCCCGAAACAAAAATTGGACGCCTTTGTTACATGGTACCTGGATTACAAATATGTTGTACAAAGTTGTAGTCAGATATATGTCAAATTCAATTCAATGGGTTGGAGAAAGAAGACCAATTTCCCCGAACTGCATATCATAAAAGTTGAATGATTTAATCACTGATCTAGAGTCACACGCCGAATCTTGCACACAAGCTGTGCAGTTGGAAGATCAAGCTGGGCCGCTGCATCTGATTTCAAGAGATCTCGGAGCTGGTCTCTTGGGGTTGAGAGGCAGGAATGATATGTAGATAGGAATTGAGGAATTGGCATTGACAGAGCTGATAGTACATTACTCAGATACTCAATATCGGCTGATAACTGTTGGGCTCCGCGATCAGTTATGTACTGAATTCCTCGTAATTGCTCCACATAAAGTGCTGTGGCACCCTCAGCAACCTTTAAACAAATATACATATACTCTTAGAATATTTATCGGATTTCCTAGAGAAAATTTGAGAGTGGAAATGGTGAAGCTGGTCTCACCTTGAACATCCATTCAGTTGCAAAGAACTGGGCTTCATCAGTGTTGGTGTCAGTGCTAGAGATGCCTTCCGCAAGTGGCTCCAATTGTTGAGGTAGAGTAAGGAGGTATTCTCCAATGCTGGTCACATATGACTGGGGGTAGACACTAAAGCTTGGGAGAGGAAAAGCACTAGTCTCCTCTACGGAAGACCATATTGGCAACCTGGACACATCGCTCAAGCGTTGCCTTACTTTAGATATGAGAACATCATACACGAGTTCATTAACAGTATCTGCAAAAGCTGCTACTCTCTGAGACGCAACTGGAAGTGCATGAAACCGGGGATCTTTCGACTGCATGAGAGAATGAAAAATGATGTCAACCGAAGGCATGGAGACTGATGCATTGAGTATACCACAAAACAAAAGTTTCAAAGGCCAAACCTAAGTAACACAGACTAGCAGTATGAGAGAGAGAGTAAAACCAGATCCAATATAAGTAGGATCGATAAATTTTCAAATTTTGGCATAAATCAGTTACACCATGTGACAGGGACAACTTAGTTTGGTGGCCTGTTAAGGATGGAGTTTTTACCAAAAATTAAAATAAAATTGCAAAGAAATAGATTATGGTCCAGTATCAAAGTGCACAATTACAGAAGTATACACGTGGGCACATCTATACATATACATAACATATATATGTATATATATACATATAACACACACACACACACACATATATATTATTGTCAACAAAAATGGACACAAAAAGGTAAACTGCGTATGTAATCATAGGATATAAACTCATCATGGCGGCATAATTTAGGACTTCAAGATATATAAAAAATTATACCAAGACCCAGGATACCTGATCTAATAGGTTGAAGAGTCTCCTAGATTTCTCAGGAACATTAATAAGCCGCAAAGCTGCCACATCCAAGGATGCCCTTCCCGCCATAGATAATTCCCCATTTCCCTCATCACTAGACACATGTGATTGGTTCTGGTCTGCATCTGAACCAAATAAAGCAAGTGATAAACTTGTGCTGAGCCGGGCAAGAGTAGCTCTTAGGGAAGCTTCAAAGACAGAGGATCTGCTGGTTAGACAGTCGGCAACAGTAAGGATCTGCAATGCTCCTTGGACCATGGACCATTCCTCCTCATCTGAGATTGCATCAACTTTACGTGAGTTGTGAATTCCTTCTTTTCTGTCAGATCCCATTTCCTTCTTTTGTCCAACACCATCACTTGTAACATCTACTCCGCATACAGCTCTCAAGGATTTTAGTGTTTCTTGCAGCACAGAAATATACTGCAACATGATATCATCAATTGCAAGAATAAGCTCATCTGCCTCAGAACCTCCCGTAAAGCTTATGCACCTTTCTATGGCTGCTTCAAGATTCACAATGACCTGTGGAATGGATTCCTCCATTCTTCGAACTGTTTCGCTGAGTTCAATTCCTTGGGCACCCACACCACGAGCAACAGCCCCTCTAAGATCTAGTGCTGCAATTTCAGCAGAAAGAATGGCTCGCTCCATTTGCCCATACCTAGAAAAAGTATATAACATGATTATCCAATTAAAGAAAAACAGCATGATTTGTCACAATACTATTTATTAGGAACAATGATGAATTGTCTTGAAATTGGAATCGGGAAGATGCAAATATTTTCACAAATCTGTGGCCTTTTAGGGTTTTCGATTTTTTGTTACAAGTGAAATGTTTTATATTTACTGACTAAAAGAAGGGGGAATGGGGGAAACATGGCCACAAATGGAGATCGAAGAGCATTCATGGCCAATTCCCCCAATTCTGATCCAATTTCTGAAACCATGGTCCCTACGCACATCTAGAAGCTAACAAGAAGCAGAAAAAATTGTCACATTTTTAAGAAGCAAAATTTGATCTTTAAGTATTAATCAGAATGTAATTAACCGACCCCATTTAGTTGGGATAAGGCTATGTTCTTGTTGTAATTAGTGATGTTAACAGAAGTGGTTAAAAAAATAGTTTCAGTATTCTTCATTCCAATCCACTTCTTATTCCCTGATTTCCCATCTCCCCATGGTAAGATCATTAATAGAGATCATTGTACAGAATAGTAATCATTCACTGGACTTGTCAATCTCAGGAAGCGTGCCTAGCTGCATTTTGAGAACAAGTAGAGAGAAAAGAACCGCATGTTGAGATTAAGAAATAACGGTACAACTGTGCAACTGTATAACTTAATTTTCTGTAGATGGAAGGGAATAACAGGTTATCTGAACACAACTATTGAACCTGGCAAGCATTCTAAGTGTTCATAAAAGAACCTCATGGTAATATTGCAACTAAATCAACAAAATAGATGACACTGCTTGGTTTATGTCTTCACCTCTGTTTATACGATTCATAAGGAGAATAGACAGCCTTCAGCGTGTCTAATAAAACCTGAAGATCAGATTCCGAAAACAAGTGCTGGATATTCCTCGCAAAAGCACCAGTCATATTGTGCAGTTCAATCAGTGCCTCAAGATGCTTAGTCTGAATCTTAGTACCTTTTGTCATATCTCCAGGCAAGATATCCAGTATACCTGGAAAAGAATAAACAGAAAGCTTCACCATCAGATGGTTGAAGACAATATTCAGTTTAAAGATGAAAAATAAACTTATGAATCAATATTTAGATTATCACCAAACAACAAATAGAAATCCTAACCAAATTTTCATATCATTTCAGGACAAAAGATTTTTTTTAGGTGGAAGGCACAAAGGACTAACAAGGTTCCTATAACAAATGCAAGTGACACAAGCAAGTTTACATCATAAATCCAATAAAGTACATACCATTAAGCATAGAAAAGGCTGTAGAATCAACATGTGCAAATGAATCATTGAAATAAAATGTATAGATAACAGAGTTTGCACATATACATTGATTGAGTATAGAATTAATTGTGGAATTAATTGTGGTACCCTACAGAGATCTTTAAGGGTTTGGTCATTGTCTATTCTTTCAGGCTTTAGTTCTTTTTAGTCCACCCATTGCGGAACATGTATCTAGTTAGAGACCTCTAATGCATTGCATTGTAACAGTTTAATGATACGTTGCCCCATGGTTCCACTATTGTTGCAGAGCCTCCAGTCACAAGCTCTTCACCAACTAGATCATCGTCAGCATTCAATACAACTACAGCAGATCTAATAGTGGTTCATACTGGTTAATCAGTTTCACTTCCATCATCATATCAAGCGGCTAGGCCAATGTCCATGATCATCCATTGCCATGGATTTCTGCTTTAATGCTTCTCAGAAATAATGATGTCGGAACTCATACCAATAGCACAAGGATTCTTTGAGATAATTTCAACTTATTCTGCAGCTACCATTTGGGCTGCACCATGTGCTGACTAATGGCCTCCTTTCCAGATGGATGTCATGGAGCTCAACATTGGGAAATAGAGTGAATTTCAAATCAACAAGACAACATCTTAGCAACGCGGATAGTTTGATACTTTCAAGGCGACACTATATTTGTCAAATTAAGAAAAGCTCTACATAGCCTCAATGTGTCAAATAGGGGACACAACATGATTCTCTGAATTTTCCTCTGTTATTCCATTTTCTTGAGTTGACCATCAGACAAACTTTCTTTTTATTCATGCTACCCCACACACGTTGTACCATTCTTTTACTTTTACACTGATTTTTCACCAGTAAGGTGACTTACTCTTTTCTGGACTAAGCCGTCCCAATTTCAGGTAGCTCTTCTAATAGTATCCTGATTCATGCACTTGATTGTGGATTTCCTCATCAGGAAAAAAAGCTAATTATACAGTGACAATCATTTGATCAACAGTTGACCCCCTCCCCCAGTGTTGTGCTCCATCCATCACCCCAAAAATCCATCAAACTAGACCAAGAAGATGATATTCTTTGATTTAGATTTGGCCAAATAAGTATATACGATGTACCACAATAGGTAATGTAAGCCCCTCTAGATTTAAGGGGGGCTACAAAAACCCTTTATGGTTAACAACAATGCAAATGAAGTTACATCACATATGACATGTTCTACCATCTATCATATCAAGCCAGAACAAGGTTTGACATCAAAATAAATGCTCCAAAACATGTTTAAGATCCAACCTTTAGCCAATGTCCTTGTCTCAGGAACAACCTCTCCAGTTGCAAGGTTGATACGAGAAACAAAGCTTGAACTTAGCGTTGCCATTGTCTCAATCAGTAGCTTTGGGACAAGCGCTCTATAATCATCAGGAAATGCAGTCATACACCTGTAGGTAGTAGGGTACCAAGCTAAAAGCTTAGGTTCCATAATTAATAAACAAATCTTTAACACCGTCAATGCATGCTAATTGCAATTTGACAACAATACCTTTAGGGAAAGAAAAGAAAATGTAGTTCATGTCCACAGGGAACATTAATATAGGAGATTAGCACAACCTTTATTGAAGACGCAAATGAAAAATCACAAGATTCATAAACAATAAGGAATGAGCATGAATTGCCAGCATCATGGATTGAAGCTTTCGCCTTCACCAGACAGAGATCTGAGATTTTAAGGCTTAGATAAATATAATATCCAACAGGCTATGGTTAGATTTGAGAACATTAAACAGTTCAGTGTGTTCCAAGCGCTAAGAAGGGATAGCTTATGCATACTTCCACATTTAACACCAGTCACACACAAATGCTGCAGGACCAATCAAGATATTTACATATTTGCAAGGGCTACTATGGTCAATACATAACTGAAAAAACCTGAATGAACACTGTATCAACTCAACCAAATCAATTAAGGCTCTCTTGGTATAACTTCGACTTGTATTTATAATCTTATGAGAAACCATTTATGAGAATAAATTATGTGTCATAAATAATAAGCGTTTCGTTACAACTGGATAGAGAAGATTATATAATGAATATAATGATAAATATGTTTGGTATGTAATATAATATTGTAATTGAAAGGAAAGAACAGCACCAAGACAAGATCTTTTCACAAAGAATAATTTCCAGATTTAAGAGAACTCACAGGTAACAAAATCAGAGAGTGGAATGAGTCTGAAACTCCTACCAAGTTCAGTACTTGGGAGGGGGAATAAATTCTGAAAGTTGGGGATCGATCTGGTGGTTAAATCAGCAAATAAAGGGTAATCCTAGTACTAGGAAAAGGGCCAAACAGTAGTTTGACAGATCAAAACAGAAATCAGAATGTAAGCTATGATCAGTAATCGATCATGTAAAGATTCTAAAACTTCAGTAGCAATACATTAACAGTTTGATAAATCAATTGCACAACTGTAATACTGATATAAGAACAAAGGGCTGGGAAATTTCAATTAACTCAAGATCACCAGGTCAGAATGGCACCAAACTGGAATCGAGTTTCTAATTAGGGTTGATGAACAAAAAAAGGGCATACCCAGTGCATGAGGCTCCTGCCACTGAGACTCTGGGGAGGTCACAATCTATGCAGCCTAACCCCTGCTTCGTGGAGAGGCTGTTTCTAAACTAGATTCCGCGACCAGTAGGTCGCAATGGAGCTACCTGACCGTCATGCCGGGGTAAGCCCTGATATTAGGATTGATGAACTACTGATCAAGATATTGGATGATTGATGATTCTAATGGTTGGATTAACCCAATCAGAATTCATGCATAAAAAGCCTTGCATATGAATTCCGCATTTAGCTCATACATATTGTGGGTCTTGTAGCTGTCCTATAAGGCTATAAGTATATATTTTTTAGTGGAATGCATTAATCACACACGACGCTCGAGATGCACCTCTCCACTACATCAGTCATGCTCTAATTCTATGTGCAACATCATCCTCTATTTCACCTTATTTCTTTATTATTGAACCAGCATGAACCCATGTATTGGCCCTAACACCTCCCAAAAGAACAAGTATCTCATCCTGATTAGTGCATGACAATTTCATTACAGCTGTTGTAGCAAATCCTAAGTCTAGATTTCCAAAAGTATCAGTTTCCAAACATTACAGGGAAAAGAAAGAAGTTATATATTCTCAGAAACTTTTTTTTTTTTTTTTTTTTTTTGGCGCGGCGCGCGTGGTGGGGACCCGAAATAGAGGACCTTTTTTTCTTAAGTTTTTACTCAGAAGATAGGAAAGTATGTTGATCCTACCTATTTCTCCTTCAAAAAAAATCATAAGTATTGGCAGGAATAATTGCCAAATTCCTGTAACAAAACTCCTAAAAGATTATACTTGTCTCAGATATTGTGACTGAGAATGTAACCTGGCAATATTTAAGAAAGAGATCACCATGCAAAGAAGCCAGACAAAACTTATCAGATCTTAATTTCCTCAAATAAAAAAAAAAAGAAAATTGAAAAGGCAAAACTGACAAAGACACGGCCATACCACTTCCATTCTTGTTCAAGGTAGAGCAGAACTTCATCATAGAAACTCGGCAACCAACTGGAGAAAGAAATAGGGGACAAACCAGATGATGAGTCAGTAATACTAGGTAGCCTTTCACCACCGTGTTTTTCGCTTGCAAGCTTATTAGCTCGCTGCCTGGAGTCGAAATCTTCCCAGAGTTGTTTTATTGGCTTTAGATGAACTTTTGTATAATGCAGTTCCAAAGACTTGAACCTTCCAATCCGAATGAGGATTTTCCGTAAATTTTGAACAGCATCAATCTATGAGACAGCAATTGGAGGAGAACACCAAAACTTAGGGTACATGCCAACCAAATTTGGAGTAAAAAGGGGATGTGGGTAAAAGTAGCAGAATACCTTGCGATTGGATAAAGCGTCATAAAGACGAGGCTGAACCATTCCTTCTAGCCTATCCTCCAAAACTTCAAGCTGCTTCCTAACATTAGCAAACTCGGCAACCTGAAGGTACAAGAATTACACATTAGTTTACTTAAGAAACTTAAAGAAGACCAAATAAATACATTAATGAGAACTAATAAATTACCTCACCAACAGCAGATAAGCAGTGTCTCATATTAGCCAAAGTTTCAGCAGCACGAGGAAGATCACCACTGGCAAACACATCTTCCACACTAGCACTTAATTGAGTCAACCCAGCAGCATCCTGTTCTTAAATTAAAAGTAGCATCAGTATAATTAAGAAAACAAAGGTTCCATTGGTTGAATTAACTAAGTCTGAATGTCTGGAACCAGACCAAGAACAATTACAACCTGTAGTGTCTCATATGCAGCTTCCATTCTCTGCTTGACTGTATCAACTTTTGCAAGGGCAGCTACAGATTCAGCTGAGGAGCCCTCTGCCTGTAGTTGAAAGTAAAGAAGATAAAAAATGTATATATATTGTTAAATATGAATTTTATGATCAAACGCAGATCTCGATCATCAATAAGCCAAGAACCAACAAGTTCACAGGAGAAAAATGAAGCATTATTTTATCAATAATTCCCAGCAACTATACGATTTAGTATGGAAAGCATTTGTAAGAAATAGAGCTGATGAAGGGTAAAAAATCCTGATGATCAGTCCACATCTTCATGAATCTAAAAAAAAGGCCTAGGAGAAGTAGAAAGGTGTTGCACTTTGATAAGCAGATGGCAATGGTCTGAATATTGTCTAGTGAGATAGTCTTGATGGGGGGAAGAGTAGTGACAGCTGCAGCATCGGTTAGAACTCTGTCCAGCTTAGCCCAGATAAAGATCATCAAGTCAGAGAACCATAAAATCATACACACACAAACGAGACAATGAGAGACAATTCCTGCTATACATATTCAAAGTTTTAACAAAAATGAAAAGTAAACCTGAACAAGATTGGACACAGTAGATTGCTCATGTTATATCTAAGAAACAATTGTTCGTCTGAACAGTTGCCTCAAAACTTGTTAGACCACAACACACTTGAAATTGTGAAAGTTTCCTCTCAGTGATGAGATTGAACCACTAGACCACATCACCAACACTCATTTTCTTTTATTAAGTCGAAAGATTATTATTAAAAGGATATAAAGACCCTGACCAGTTTCACCAACATTTCTTATTTTTATTGAATTTTATTGCGGATAAGAGTTCTCAGACTCTCCTGCACCACAATGAATAGCCCAGCCACAACGGAAAAAACATTTACTGGCATTTATGCTTAAGCTGTGTAAGTTCAAGAATACCTGGTCACTTCAGTGAGAATTCCAACAAATGTTACAGGACATCAACAGATGGAAATGAATCAGGCAAATAAATGAAAACTACTATTTCTATACCTTAGTTTTAGTCATTTTACCAGATGCAATTTGATTGTTTGATATCCTTTCTTCAAATCTTCTAGTTATTTGAAAACATGAATTCAGTGCCCTAAACCATAGTCAATTTCACACTAGTCATTCTCAGCTTACTAGTTTGTCATATAAAGTCAATATTATAAAGTGCCACCTTCCAAGTCTCATGACTGCATTATGAACTCGGATCTATAGAAGGATCTCCATATGAATACATCCCAATATAACTGTCACACGCATAAGATGTAACAATTGCATTCAATTTTACTGTACAAATATAATTTAAAAATTCGTTTAGTTATAGATTTAAGTTAGAAAAATTCATTGGCCACGAATTTGCTTCGGCACCATGGATTCCCATCTCCGAAGTTTGCCAAAGCATTTTGAGTAACTTTGCCATCACTATACTACTACTAAGTGGTATTTAGACGGCGTATTTCAATGCAACTTGTTTGAATGCATCCGTTATGCGATCGAAATCTATCGATTTCCCCTAAGGATCTATAGTTTCTTCCAATTAAAACGATAAGCACCAAAAAATCATAAATATTCAAGTAAAAAAGAACATCTTTTGTAATGAAATTAAAAAGTGTGAATATGAATGTGGGCACCTTTCTGAGCTTGAGAAGGATGCCGGAGACGGAATTGCGAAGAGAAATGGCTTCATCACGGAGGCGAATGACATCGCGGCCAGCACGGGGAACTCGAAGAAGAGCGGAGCTGCTTTGCTCCTCGAGAGAGACAGCGATCTCTTCGGACATCATCTGCAACTTCATCTCAAGATCTGCCAAGTGCTTCTCCACTGGATCCTGAGGGTGCCTGGATTGGCTCGCCGCATTAATCCATTTCTTCGCATCGAATTTCTCCTCAGAGAACGCTCCCAGATCGACCATCATCTTTCCCAACTCCCTCGAATTACGACTTACGACTCACGAAACTTCATAGTTTACTTGGGAATTCGCCATTAGAAGCTATGGAGTAACCGAGTAACTGCAATCGCCAGGGGATTCAACGTCAAAATTCAGGGAAGGACCTCTCTGGCCTTCCCAAGAACCTCAACCTAGGTCCAACCCTGCCGGGATCAGCCCAGGCCCACCCTGATTGGCCTAGTCGGGTGGGATCGGGCCCGATTGGCCCTGATTGATCCTGATCCTGCTTTTGCCATTCAGGGTGAGGCTGAAACCCTTGATACTTTCAAGAATTATCGGTATCCCAACCAGTGTTATCAATTCGGCCAAATAATTCACGAATTATTTGGTCGAATCGAATTTTTTCGAATTTAATAAAAAATTTTGACCGAATCAGAATTAAAAATAAAATTTGGTAAAATTCATGATTTTTCAAAAGTGAATATAAAACGCGAATAATTCGGACCGAACCGAATTAAACCGAATTATTCAGTCCACTTAAACAGAATTAAAAAAAAAAAACAAAACCCAAAAACAAAAAAAACAAAAAAACAAAAAAACAAAAAAACAAAAAAAAAAACCATTAAGCTTTTTTGACCGAATCCTTAAATTAATCAATCGAATTATTCTGAATAATTCTCCGCCCGAATAATTCCCGAATCCGAATTTGCTAACTATGATCCCAACTCAATCCACGTAACTAATTTTAGAAAAAAAGTGATATAAATCCATTTGCCTCATGTTAAACATACTTTACATGTTTAAGCACATAAATATTTATTAAGAGAAAGAAATCTACTCAATTGGCATTGAACTAATGAGATGATGAGTGAGAGCATCTTCAACGTTTCTTGCACCAATAGGATAACGTTTTTTGGATCTAGCTCCTCTCTTTCTAGGGCATCACCCAATGAGTGTTGTTCATGCAACAGGTGAATTATAATAATCCAATGGTCAGGTGGAGCTACGCCCATTTTTACCCACTTAACCCATCACTAGCCTACCGACAACTTCACGGTATCCAAACCTTACTTCTTCCATCTCCCTCATTCTCTTTTGTGGAATTCATCCTCAAACAGAGAAGTAGAAGTAATGGCATGGATTGCAACAGTGAGCGAGAGAGATAGTGTATTATAGCAGCAAATGGATTGGACAATTGGGAGATTCCATCCCACCCGCTTGCTTAGATAACTCTCTCTTTTTTTTTACTTTTTTATTAATATCAAATAAATGGATGATTGGTTTAGCCGGGTTCCTATCACTTTCCCTAGTTCGCAGCATGACTCAAACTCCCATAGTTGGATCAGATCAATTGAAGTTATATTTTAAATGTAGATCCAAGACCTTAGTTTAGGTGATGACTCCTCATTCCTTCTCAGCCAATATAAGATAATTCCTTCAAATATAAAAAAAAAAATGCCTCTGTCTAAACCTTTTGTATATGAAATGATAGAGTTTTTTTTTGTTTTGTTATGAAATGATAGAGGTAGAACCTACAAAAAAGAATGCCTCTATCTTTTTAATTTTGTTTTGTTTTGTTTTTTTTTTTTGTTTTTTTCCTTCAGATTTTAGTTATCAATGTTGCTTCCATTAACTAACAAGTTACCATCAAGTTCTACGAAAATCGTTATTGATTAACTATGATTCTTAGTCAATATAATATCAACGATACTGTACGAAGAGAGGATAAAATGGTAAAAAGATGACACTGTATTAGTATATTTGATGATAAAAATATTCGATATGATCAATACATATCGAATACAATATTAGTTATGGAGTTGATCAACACGATTCAATACCATAAACTGAAACCTCAACTACCACAAATAGGACCCAAATTAAAAGGAAAAACTCACTAGATAACTTGGCTCTTTAGCATGACATTCAATTGTTGAGCTGCCTCTTTGATGGACTAATCATATTATAAGTTACCTTTGCTTTCCAAATAATAATTGCAATTATCTAGTTGTTAGTTGGGACTTTGGGAGGTTGAAATGTGCTGTTGACCCTCACCCTCCAATTTATAGTATATGCCTTTTTACTCCCAATGCATATGTCAAGTTTTTTCTTTTAAGCTGGCAGTACTCTCTTCTCTCTAGGTTGGCACAAGTAGCTGTCAAATGGCAGTCAGATTGAGTTGAAATTTTGTAATTAAAGTTAATAGACCTTAAGAATTTTTTTGGGAGGTAAATAGTAGACCCTAAGATCTAATTCTCAATGTCAACTGTTCTTGTTCTCTCTCTTTCATAAAAATGGCCCTTATTTTATCATTGGAAGTTCTCTTCACCCATTGATACAAAATTGCACATAGGTTTCAGAGAAAACTCTCTATTTAGCCTATAATAAGCTTGATGTGTAGTAGACTGCATATAATTTCTTACAACAAACTTTTAAAATCATCCAAAATTTATAAGTTGGAATTGGTTAATCCTATAGATTTTGGTCTAAATTCATTATTAGATTGCACCATTAATGATTAACCTCAATCGCATGACCAACAATAATGAATAGTGTTGAAAATTTGTAGTAGCAAATCTCTAAAATAGATTCATGAATTCATTAGCTTAACATTGACAAGCTAATGTGCAAGATCATCATTTTAATTATTTCGAAACGAAAGAAGATATCTTAAAATACAAGAATATTTCTTTTTCCATCTTTTCACATTGATTTGGATGCCACAAAAAACTATCAATCCTTAAGGCATAAGGTGGGCCAAGGCGGTTGAACCTATGACTTCGTGGGAGCTTGCATTCTACCGGCAATGCATCAATCAACTTTGTTAGCAATTATTTATTTATAATTGAAGTGTTAGTGTAAAGATCCAATTGGTTACAAATTTCCCCCTCACCCCCCCTCCCCCCTCCCCCCTCCCCCAAAGAAAAAAACAGACTTAACTGATATATAAAGTCCTCAAAAGTGAGATTATCTTCATTTGGAAGACAAAAAACACAAATATTGTTTCATTAAAAAGAAAAGAATAAAGAAAACCCCTCAAAGGGTGTTTAAGGATTAGTACTTTATGTCAACTTTTTAATTATAAAAGTATCTTAAATTTGAAAGAATCAAATGGTGAGAAGCATAACAAGAGTACTCCAATTGAGATCCCTATTCTTGCTCAATTCCCTCCCCTCTAAGGAATATGCAGTTTTTCTATTTTTCTTTTCTAATATGAACTGTTCCTTTAGCTGAATTCCTTCTCCTCCAAGGAATGTACAGTGCGGTGATCCTTAACTGCACTTGCCATCTCATGGGGTTGGATTCCTATCTGACGCCTGACGATTTGAAAGCATCATGTTAACTAAACGTTGCAGAGAAATTCTAATTGCACGTGATTGTGTTGGAACAATTTGCAGGGATCTCGCGGGTCCCACTATGCGGGTGGGAAGTGGGATACCGGTTACCACAGTTAAGGGTACAGCTAAGTTCTCTCATAACTCCCAAAGGTCGGCAGATCCCCTGCAACATATTTACCATATCTTCCCTATCAAAAGAAGCCAGAAAGCATCTCCGATACACAGATGCTCATTCCCTTCTTACTGTTGGGATTTTAGTTTTACCATCCTCCAGCATAGAACATAGGATAAAACTCATCGGTGTTAGGGGCTACCCTGAGACAAAGACATTTTATTTCAGTTTCAGTGTTAGGTGTAATGTAGTGGCTACCTTGTCTAATTTAAAATAATGTCTAAATGACGAAAATACCCTTCCATCTGTAGCACCTGTGACGTGTAGGCATGTCAGCGCCCACCACTAACGTCACGAGGCCCACCACGACTGAATAGTGCCTAACCAGACTTCCTAGTTCTAAGCCCAAAGTCAGCACAGTTAGAAAATGTACGACCGTCTGATCTAGATTCCTTGTAAATGGGAGCGCATCTAACGGTCCAGATATTTTATTTGAAAACCGTTGTGAAAAGAAAGGGTTACAGAGAGAGAGGAGATGGAGATTTGGAGACTTTGGAGAGGAAGGTGAGACTCTGCCTGTGACCCACAACTTGGCTTTGCGGCAATGTTCTTTCTTCGTCTGCTTTAAGCCTTTAACATCTCTCTCTTATTCCCGATGAGAAAAAACCAGAGAAGAAACAAACTTAGGAAGCCAAGAAATAGACAAAAATAAAGGAAGAGAAGAGTCTCTGAATCTCAGATCCTTTCCAAATTTCTCGAATCTTTGGTTTTGCAAAGAAAACTGCTTTCCAGCGCCGGAAAACCGGTTTTGCGGTTCGGGATCTCTTTTGATTCTCTTCTTCTGGGGGTTTAAACCACTTCTGAGCGTTGGCAAAAGGGTGTTGTTTGCTATCAAGGTCTCTCAAAATGGCTTCAGGAGGGCTTGTTAGCATTGAACCTCAAGAGCTTAAGTTCCCCTGTAAGCTTTATCTATTCTTCGTTTCATTATCTTTTGCCTTGTTTTCCTCTATCCCCTTCTGGGGTTTGATAGTTTCTCATTTCTAGATCTATTTTTCATCGCTAGGGTTTGGAGTTTTTGATTCCTTCGGTTTTTTTGGTTTTTGTTTTTTTATATTGAAAAGTCGAACTGAAGAAGCAGATCTCTTGTTCCCTTCAATTATCGAATAAGACGGATAACTATGTTGCTTTCAAGGTAATCCGTTTTATCCATTTTTATCATCTCCCCAGATGTTCTTGTTGTTTATTCTTTTTTTTTTTTTTTCTTCTGTGTTTGTTTCATTATTTGCCAGGAAGTCTTTTGTAAAAAAAATGTAATTTTGATGGGGGAGAATGGAAATTATGAATCTCTCTTGTGTTGTGTAGTTTGGATGCTCAAATTTAAAATTGGTATTTACAGGTGAAGACCACGAATCCAAAGAAATATTGTGTTCGGCCAAACACCGGAATTGTACTGCCTCGATCCACTTGCGATGTGATAGGTGTTTATTTGATTACCCTCTCTTCTTCTGTCCTGTAATTTTGTGAATGACGATCAATTCTGTTTTTTAAGATTAGTTGTTGTTTTGATGATCAGTTACGATGCAAGCACAGAGGGAAGCTCCCCCGGACATGCAATGTAAGGACAAGTTTCTCCTTCAGTGCGTAGTCGCAGGTCCTGGAGCTACTGCAAAGGACATTACGCCAGATATGGTAAGAAAATGAAGCATATGATATTCTTTCGAATGGGTTGGTGGGAGTTATATTGTATGGTTTATAACTCAATCTTGTCTCCTTTTTTTTTTTTCCCAATTTCTGCGATTGGTTTTTTCCCTTAGTTCAACAAAGAGTCGGGTAATCACATTGAGGAGTCCAAATTGAAAGTTGTTTATGTCTCTCCTCCTCAACCACCATCGCCTGTTCCAGAAGGATCTGAAGAAGGTTCTTCACCTAGAGCTTCTGTCTCAGATAACGGAAATGTGAGTACTCCTGAATTTTCTGCTGTAAGTATTTTTACCATTGTTGATACCTAATCCAGAGTGAATTAGGTTAAGATAACGTCAGGATTTTGTGGGACACCTAACAGACCTCAAATGAATTACCTTCAATTAACTGAAAGCCTCTATAATTGTGGTTTCAGGTGTCAAGGACACATGTTGATTCTCAAGGTCAGGCTTCAAGAGGGTATACCGAGTCTCAAGACAAAACTTGGGAGGTGAGTTTTCACTGTGTTTTTCTTTCTTTTTCTTCCGGGTATTGAACTTATTTTGGGAAGGCCAGTTATTCAACATGCAGGATCTTCAAATTTGTTAGGTATGGATCACTTTTTAATGTAGGAAAGATTTGATGTGTATGAGCATTCCATATTTGTATGTAGATAAGATTTAATTTGGTGCCCGTTTTGACTTTTGGTTCATTGTGGTATTGGAAAGGTTATCATAATGAATTTTGAAGTGTTCTGTGTATTTTGGTTTCTGTTGATGAATTATTTTGAAAAAAAGGAATGGAAATTTTATAAGAATGAGGCAGGGTTGAGTTTTTGTCAATCTCGATATGAAATTTTCATATACAGTCTGTCTTGTCTCTTTTCCATTTTATGTTTACAGTACGATATGAATGCTATTCTTTATGGGAAAATATACCATCATTTTTGTTCATACTTTGTGGTTCAGACACTTTACCTAGTCCATTGATGGAAGTCTAGTCTGCCTGCCTATATTTGATGGAATTAACTAGCAATTCTTGGGTTGACTAAATGAAATTTAATTGCATCCAGTGATGCGTGTTTAGGATATCTGTATCCAATGTATATTCTAATTGGGAACATAACATACCAACTTGATTTAAATAAATTTTAAAATGGCTACCTTATAAGGAAGTACCTGTTTTTCATTTTTGGTCATATTGGCATGTTATAGACACCCACATGTGTCTACACTAGGGGTGTCAATCCCAAGCCTGCACCGATTATTAAACATGCTAGGCTCAGGCCCGACTCTTTTATAAACAGGTAGTACACGGTGCAAGTGGTAAGCTCGACAGGCGTCCGACTGGCCCGGCCCGTTTACAAGCCCGAGGGCTTAGCCTGACCGTTTATATGTATATATATATTTTTTATAGAATAGGATATATATTGACAATTATTGAATATATTTAAGTGTAATATTTTTTCTAAATTGTTGATGATTTAATAAAATATATTAAAGTATCTTAAATATAAGGCCCATTTAAGGCTTATTGGTACATTACCCCGTTTAAGGCATGATTATAGCCCGAATAGCCCGATTAAGAGAAGCCCAACTAAAGCCCGTAACCCAACCTATCCCAACACGAAACCGACTCATTCCTTAAATAGGTAGGTCACGATCCAAGGTTTATAGGCCCGCTAGGCCTAACCGATTGACACCCCTAGTCCACACCACCAAACACTTCACATGTTTCTTTTGTTTGAAGAAAAGGAAGAAGAATGGCGAGAGAGAGAAGACTATTATGTGTAGTATCATGGAGTAGAAAGAAACACAATCATGGTTGGACTGAAACGATTTCCAAAGGAAGAATGTAATCGTTATAATGAGATGTGAATTTATTACTTATTCTGTGTCTCGTAGACTCTACAAATAGGAACTATATTTGTTACTTGAGCTGTACTGGATTTTGAAGCTATTGTTGCGTATTTCATAAGATCATACCATATCTTAACCTTTAAGACAGAGCAGGACACTTGCTTAATCCACCCATTGCCATCCCTTGGAAATTCCTAGCTGGGTATGTCTGGGCAGAGCAGGGTTCTTCAAATAGGAACTATATTTTTTATTTGAGCTGTGCTGGATAATCAAGCTGTTGTTGGTATTTCATAAGTGTCATATGATATCTTAACCTTTAGGATAGAGCAGGACACTGGCTTAATCCACCCATTGTCATCCCTTGGACATTCCTATCTGGACATGTCTGTATATCATTTATCCCGGAACCCCTGAATTATTTACAAACAGTAGCCTAGAAAATGATTAACTCCTCAGTTATCTCGGGCACTTTATTTGCTGGATTGGCATGGCGTTAGATAGTGGATACTTTGACATTTCTCTCTTGTAAGGCTCCAAGATCTGTCATTCAGCGAGCCTCCGGCAGTTCTCTGGCTAAATGATAAATGTATTTCTGTGTGCTTGTTGTCTGTATACCCAGAAACATGTTTTGTTGTTTCAAGTTCTGGTATTAATCCACTTGGCACTTGTCCATGTAAATATATGCTCAAGTTGTTGAAAGATTCTTTTTATGACCCTGAAAAATGCTTGTTATAGTTAAATGCATTCCAACTCTTATTACCATATTCATACTTTATTTACAGGCAAAGTCTCTGATTTTAAAATTGACTGAGGAGAAAAACTCAACAATACAACACAATAACAAGCTTCGTCAGGAACTGGTGAGGGAATTTGTATGCTGACTTCATTAGGCTTCCCAATTTTTCAGTGATTTTTCTGTTTTAACGTTCTTTGTTTAGTGTTATTTGAAATGATTGGATGAAGATTGTTATATGCTTGTAGGTTTGTACGTTGTTAATCTTTATAAGCTTGCTACTGATGTTTTCCTGCCAATTCTATGCTCATTGCCTCTTTGATTGCCTTGTCTCTTTATGCATTCTCATATATTGCTTCTTAAATTGTTAAACTAGATTTTTGTAATCTGTGTGTGTGTTTTTTTTTTGGGGGGGGGGGGGGGAATCTGCATGCCATGCCACACCACACCACACCACACCAATGGTGATGCAGAGAATGGTATCATCCCATGGGTCAGAACAGGAGGGAGTGAGTGTTAGTGTGGGCCCCATGACTCATATGTGAGAGGGCATATGATGGAATCTGCACTCCAGCGTCGTGCACTTCTTTTTTTATTTTTTTATACATAACTTACATGTGGAACTGAATTGTCATTGAGGTTTAATATGATGGAACAGGTAATAGATTGTAAATTATTAGGGAAAAGGTTTTTGAGCCGCTAGGGCAGGGCATGCTAGCACCTCTATGTCTATCTGTTTCCTCATATGAAATTACCTCGCTGCCCTCACAGTGTGATGCCGTTTTATCGCATCTCATTGGTGCCACTTTCTTAGAGAACCCTGCTCCCATTTATTTAATAGTTGGTAGCTGTGATCAGATTTTTTGATATATTATGTTTTTGGAACACGTTCTGACTGGGAGCCGGCCCCTGCACCCAGACACGTGGGTGCGCGGAATTACCACCACCCCTCCTGGTTGATGCCCACATGTTGCCTCTTATTGGCTGGGGTGCTGGTGCAGGGGCCACGATCCCGGACGGAAACCATTTTCCCTTATGTTTTTCACCTGTTCTCTTCTCACTCTGCCTACTATTCATTAATTACATACATGGTTGTAACATTGTATAGAGATCCTAATGCAGTCGAGTAATCAACATCTACATCTGAGTTTAGGAAAGGTCCCACTTTGATAGGGTTACTAAAGAACCAGGGGTGGGGGGCGTGGTGTGGGGTGGGGGAGACACTTAGGCTTTGTTGATTTAGCAATGCACCAATGCTTTTGGACTTGGAGGAAAGCCTCTTGCTGATTTTTCCTCATTTTGGTTCTAGCTGGTGTAGCAGTAGTTTTTTTGGGTGTGGCTATTTTAGCTTTTGTTGTTAGGCGTTTCACCGAAAGCACTTTTTTCATGGTAAACAATGATGATATGAACCTAAATGTCCTGAGGAAGTCCTTGGCCAAAGTGAAAGTATTTTCCTGCTGTGCAATGAAACATAGTATTAGGGTTGATGTGGGGAGGGAGATACTTTCTTCCTTCATACCTGTGATTTGTAAATGATTACCCCCTTTGAGATTTCTCATAGATCTACTGTTGTGGTGCTGGACATGGCTATGATTTTTTCACAATACTTGTCAATTTTGTTCCCCAGGCCAACTCCTATAATTTTAGCATTGCCCCAACTCTCTGTTTACTTCTGTCCTTGATTTCTTTTAGATGTTTTCCTTTTATTTCTTATTTTTGTTTTGTTTCTTTTCATGTAGTATAACACAGCTAAACATTTGTGTGCATGTGCCACCTTTCATTTCCTTACTGTTGACTTTTTAAGCTATGTTATGTAATATTGAAAACAGATAGGCAAAAATCCATCTCCAAATCCACAAATTGTGGCTTCGCATCTTGTCTTAAAACACATCTTAATTTAGAACTTTGAGTGACTTGTCATAATATGTGAATGTATTTATTTTCCTTTTTTGCATCTCCTCAATGAAAATAGTTTCTATAAATGAAAATTATGCTTTAGTTGCCTATGCATTCGCTATTCAACAAGGAAGGTGCCAAATGATATCCTGTTTCTTTGCCTTGCATTCCGCATGTTGGCTTGACTTTTGTACTTAAGCCCCTCTGATAAGTAAGCTCTCCCTTAAGTTATCATAGGAAAAGTATGGGTAAATAGCTGGCATATTTGTGAGAGGGCACCAAGGGGGTTTGTAATACTTCTTTTTGGATGTTAAGGTGATCTCTGTGTGTGCATGCGTGCACGTGCTCGAAGAGATTACTCTCTTGAAATTGGGTTATTTGAATTGAGAACTAGGCATCTTTGGTGATTGAACTTGTACATGAGTATGTAGATGGCAGATGGAGGGCGAAAGAAAGGAACAGTGGCCAATTAATAACAGTTGCAAGCTCCTATTCATTATTTTAGGAGGTTGAAGAATGTTTCCACTTTATTTGATTTATTGGTGTTTTGAGTGAGATTTTTCAATTCAAGAGTGAAAGAAAGGAATTCACAATTGGTCAGAGGGCAAATCTGGTACACTGTTACCTGTTGAAAAGAGTTTTGGGCCCCCGTTCATCATTTTGGAATTTAAAGAATTTTTGTCATCGTATTATTTTGTTTCCTTTTCGTGGTTAGATGGATAGTTGCCCCCTTGTTAACTTGTGTTATGCAGTTGAAAGTAAGGCATTGAAGATAGAGCATATATTTCATTGTCAATGATGTGTGGAGTGTTGCGACGAAGTGTGGTGTCCCTTGAGAATTTGTTGGTTAATTGCTGGCTGGTTGGATTGGGTTTTTCTGGTAGAAATTAATCTGATCTCTGGTTGATATGTTGCAAGGCCTTAAGTATGATGCTGATGAATTTAATGATTGACAGGGGTTGGTTGTGTGTTATAAATCAAACTTAAAAAGAGTCGGGGGAACTGAGAGGAGCATATTATTACAAGGGGGTGTGAAGGAGGGGTAATATTTGCCATGGCTTGAGTTATTTGCTAGAGGATCTTAGTTTCTTTTTTTGATAAAATATAGGATGTTAGTTGCTGGTTATGTGTGCACACTGGCAAATGGTATGAAATATGTAGGTTAAAAAAGAAAACAAAAAAATTGTACGAAAAGCACGTAATGGAAGAGTGCTTTATTTAATCTAAAAAATAGTGATTGGTTCTTTCTTGTGTCTCTCTGTTCAATGCCCTGAGAGGTCAAGGATATTCTTATCATTCAATGATTCTATTGCACAGGAACTTTTGAGGCGACAGGGCAGCAGCAAGAGCAGTGGTGGTGTCCCATTCCTGTATGTCATGATTGTTGGCTTGCTGGGAATTCTTTTGGGTTATCTTTTGAGGAAGACATGATCAAATATTGAGTGTTATTTCCCCCCACCCCCATTTGTTATTTCCTTCTCCCCTGAAACCATAAAGAAGAACCCAGAGGAAAAAATGAAAATGACAGTTGATGCTTTTTAGTTGTATTAACAGTCTTCGTGGCCTTAGAAAAACATGCTGATGAAGCAGATTTAAATGGGGTTTGTAATTGTTAATTGTTAAGCAGGAACTGCAACAAGGAATTGTGTGGTTGACTCCTGCTTTGTTAACACGACATCTTTTGTAGCTCTAGAAAAAATTCTTTCCCCCAAAAAATATCCTTGTTTAGCACTTGAAGTAATTAGTCACGTCTGGAGAATAAAGGGAGGCACAAAAAATCTTCTTTGACCTTCTCTGAGTTTTTACTGGTGGATTTGCATTTTTGTCAAATGGAAGCAGAGCAGTAGAAGAGCTGCAAATGGATGTGGGAAAGCACAGTTTTTGGAAGTGGGAAATGCCTGGAGAATGTGAAGCCATTTGATTTCATTTTATAAGTAGGTATGTCTTCCTTCCTCTCTTTTTTCTTTTTTTTT
>NC_056562.1:30220352-30299102 GCF_013358625.1 Macadamia integrifolia
TTTTTTTTTTTTTGGGTTGGATTGGGATGGATTTTTCAATTGTCGAGTCACTTAGTGTCTGCAATACGCATTTTGAACATGCTTTTTAAGTGGTTCTTTTATTATTATTATTATTATTAATTTTTTTTTTGAAGAAGAGTATGTTCAAATGGCCTACTTGGAAAGGAATTTCTAAGGTGAATGTTTCATTTATGCATAATGGAATAGTGATATGGCAATTCTGACAGTAAAATATTTTTGGAGGTGTGGAATGAAGAATTCAATCTGGAGCTATCATGCCACCACTGTCTGCCTCTCTCTTCCCTCTCCATGGAAAAGTTTCCCCCCTACATTCCAGCCCACCATTCCCCCCGGCCTCCCCCCATCCCCCTCCCCCAACCCACCCACCCCCCCCCACAAAAAAAGAAAAAAAAAAAAAACAGATCTTCTCAAATAATAAACATGGGCCCATTGTAGAGAGAGAGAGAGAGAGAGAGAGAGAGTGTTTTGGCACCTGTTTCAATCTGCCAAGGCAACAACTCCCATTTGAGAAAGTTCCTTCTTGGTGTCAATTTGGAAGTCCATGGAAGAGAAAGGAATCTTTCAATCTCTCCAGGGAGTTCATGGCTCATATGACAGACAAACTACTGTTACTGGTTAGCAGGGTTACAAGTCACTAAAAGAGTGAGTGTAACTGTGTCAACAGTGGGTGCTCACTTTTTCCTTCTACAGACTAAGAAGATATAATCATATAACACGACACTTCCACAGCAGATAATTCATCAGGAATCTAAAGTAGGAAGGAAATGCTCCATATCTCATTGCAACAAAAATTTTTATTAAGAAAAAAAAGAAAAAAAAAGAAAAAGAAAATGAAAACCCAAGAAAGAGAAGAGAAAGTGACACATGAGAAGTCACTAATGACAAATTAGGAACTCTTAACAGATAGAATTGAAGACTAATCTAATAATTCAACTGGTTCTGGTGTTCGCTTACATATGGCTCCTACTGTTTTTGATCATATCTAACACTGAATACAAAGCAGCTTTTTCCCTGAGCCCTCTAAAGCACCTTAGGAAATAAAATAGATTAATCCCATCAAATTAAATACACCCAATTTTCCATTTCCAATCTATTCATAATTACTACAATCTCTGAAGTCTGAATCATCACTTGTTTGACCCATTTTGATGCTAAGTTGTGGAATGGGTTAAAGAGTTTATGTGAGGAGAATTAAGGGTTGAGTCAACTCAGTTAAGCTTTCAGCCACCATTGTTACTGTTATGGCGGCCATTACCAACGGCAACCCTTCTACCATGCTTGAGCTGAGAGAGCTCCATCTGGGTTTTCATGAAGAATCGCGTCCTCTGAAGCTCCAATTCTCTAGTCAACTCCATCCTCTGCCTCTCCATTTCCATCACCTGCTCCAGTTTCGATCTCTCAACTTTCTCATACACCTCCCCAAACTTGAGAATCGCCCGACTCAGCTCCTTCATCGGCGAATCTGACTCCCCTCCTGTTCTTCTGGGTCGAACCACCGGAGGTTCTCTCTCGATCCGCCACCTCTTGCCGTTCACATTAGTCGTTCGCGGCGGTAAACTATCGGAGGAATCGCCCGAGTTACCCGAATCCTGCTGCTGCTTCACCTGAAACTGTCTTGCCGATCTGACGCCCCTGACGGCGGGGATCTTCGGCGGAGCCCCCGATGGGTGTCCATGCCGATTGTTCTTGTGGTCTTCATCGTTGTCTTCGTTCTTCCTGGATGCTGGTCCGATGAGCTCGTCAATGCGATCGAAAAATACCCACTTGGTGGGTACTCCAGAAGAGATCTTGGCTTTCTCGATCTTGTACTTTTTCTTCAAAGTATCGATTCGGTTCTTGCACTGGATGTCTGTCTTGACAGGCTTGGTGTAGTCCTCACGGCTAGTGACGACGTCGGCAACTTCTTTCCAGTGTTTCTGCTTCAAGTTTCCACGGCTTAGCTCGAGATAGCGTTCACCCCAAGCGTCAATTAGCGTCGATGTGGCGCCTTCGCTCCAACAGTCTTCGCGGCCACCTCCGGTGCCGGGGATCCGGGGTTGGATTGGTAGGGCTAAGGTTAGAGATTGGTGGTGGGTGGAAGGCGCCACCGCTGCTACCGTTACTGGCTGGGAAGAAGACGACGGCGGTGGCGGCGGCGATGACTGCCGATCTATTTGGTTGTCAGACGACGTCTGCGATTTTGGGTGGGAATCGTTATCCTCTTCGTCTTCCATCGTAGGAAGAGGACCCGATTTTCCGGTGACTGCAGAGGAAAAGGAAAAGAGAGAGAGAGAAGGGTAAGGGAAAGACTACGGTGAAGCGGTGAAGGATTTACACTTTGCCGACCGGTGAAGAGGGGTTTTCAATTATTTATTTAACTATATATTTAAAAAAAAAAAATTGGGGTTTTTTGTCAGAGGGGGGCCCTTGACGGCGACCGATTGGCATCGGGAAGTGGTTGGGAAACTTGTTAGGGTGATGGGGATAGGGAAAGATTCTATATAGAGGGATGGGATTGGTTAATGTAGGAAGAAGAACACCGGGATGTAGGGCAGGTGAGCTACATGGTGACCGGCGTGTGGGGCTTAGTTGCCGGCGTAATGTGTGTGTTCGAGGTTTCCATGCTGTTTCGTTGGGCTTGGGCTTTGTGCTTTGGGATTTAGGATTTAGTATTTGGGCTTGGGCCTTGCCCGGCTAGCTAGGGAACTTGTTACATTTTTAGCTTCTTTTATCCCATTGTGGAGTATGGAAAAACAGGCCTCTGTGTCTGTGGGCCCCCTCAGTGGCTCAGTCGAACGAGTCGAATCTGTTTCTGAGTCGCTGAACTCGCTACAACAACTTTTTTTTTTGGTTAAATGTAGCGTCAGCCTGGTCCCGGATGTGTGTGTGGCACACCGCACATGTGACGGGATGAGAAAAGTTTCCCGGTTCCATACTTCCGTGAACGGCCTTTATGGTGAAGGATCCGTCCTCCCACTATTTGATTAATATTGGTGAGAGAGACTAGGGATATAATGGATCGATTTCAAATCGAATATAGTACTATGTTTTCGTATTCTTATCACATTCTAATGATTTTCGAAAATTGAATTTTTGAATACGAATTCTCCGAAATAGATATGAGTACAAATCGAATATAGATTTTCCATTATCTATTTTCATCCCTGATGGAAATTGAAGAGTGGAGTCGTAAGTCTAAAGTGATGGGGTTGGTTAAGACTTAGGATCGATTTTGACCGGTATCGATACGATCCAGATAATCTCACCGTTCTCGATCTGATTTTTGAAACCTTTGGTTTGTGAGGACAGCTGCGGTCCCATTGTTTGCATTGAACAACTAAGAATTGGAGAAGACAGAAAAAATTCAAGAAAATGAGAGGATAAAGATGAAGGGCTGAATCCTGTACCACTAGAGTTGATGTTGAACTGTGTTTTATATGAAATTACATTGATATCCTCATGAATTTTCTTTTTATTTAATTTATTATTCAATTATTTGTAATATATTGTGAAATAATAATAATAATATTTTAGTATTATAAATGTTGTTTAATCATATTTTATAATCGGATCTAAACGCATCCGATTTAGATAGTCTCAAAATATCAATTTTTTTGAATATGGATTTTCCAAATGGAATATGAACACCAATCTAATATGAACTTTCAACTATTCATTCAGTAAGGGAAATCAATATCCCCAACCTAAGCAATCTTTGTTTCCCAATCCCCATTTATATCTCTCGAGATAAAAAAAAGTTTTCAAAACTGTGCATTTGTACTCATTGATCTTACTCATACTATGTATACACCCTCTCACTCGTAGCCGGTAGCACGCAAAGTCTTTTTCTTGGAGAGTTGATCTTTTTTCTTATCGTTGGACCTTAGCTCTTTAGAGCTACCTATCTCTCATCAAGCTGTCATCTCCTCATCTTTTGATGACTAAAGCTTTCTTCCCTACGTAGCCAGGTAGCATGTAAAGTCTGTTTTCGTGAGAGTAAAATGAGTTGGTCTTTTTCTTATCCTTGGACCTTAGCTCCTTAGAGCTTACTAATGTCTCATCAAGCTGTCATCTCCTCACCTTTTGATGACTAAAGCTTTCTTCCCTACCTGGACAATCTTTTGATGAATGCTAAGTCAAAAAAAAAAAAAAAAAAGAAAGAAAGATAAAACCCCAAGTAACCTAATGTTATTTAATCATATCATATTTTATTCACCTAAAACAAAAAATTTAATCATTTTTTATAATCGGATCTAGACGCAGCCGATTTAGGTAGTTTCAAAATATCAATTTTTTGAATATGGTTTTTCCAAAAAGAATATGAACACCAATCCAATATGAATTTTCAACTATTCATTTAGTAAGAGAAATCAATATCCCCAACCTAACCAATCTTCGATTCCAATCCCCATTTATATCTCTTGAAGAAGAAAAAAAAAAGCTCCCAAAACTGTCCATGAGTACTCATTGACCTTAATCATGCTATGTATACACCCTCTCACTCGTAGTCAGCAGCACGAAAAGTCTTTTTTGTGGAGAGTAAAATGAGTTGGTCTTTTTCTTATCCTTGGACCTTAGCTCTTTAGAGCTTACTAATCTCTCATCAAGTTGTCATCTCCTCATCTCCTCATCTCCTCATCTTTTGATGCCTAAAGGTTTTTCCCTACCAAAACAATCTTTGGATGAATGCTTAAAAAAAAAAAAAAAAAAAAACCCAAGTTACCTAATGTCATGGGTAATTAGGGTTAATCACAGAGGAGGAGTCAACAGGGGCATAAAGCCACTTCTTGGAAAGCAAGGAAATTGGTGCAAGTCAAGCACCAATGCACTTGAGAGGCTTCTTGAAAAGCAAGGAAATTGGTGCAAACCAAGCACCAATGCACTTGAGAGGCTTCTTGAAAAGCAAGGAAATTGGTGCAAACCAAGCACCAATGCACTTGAGAGGAATTGATCAAGTGACCAACCCTTAGTCAAGTATTTCATTAAGCACTACAAACCGCCATGCTAAGGCTTAGGTGTACTTTAATTATTTTTTCAAATTGCCTTGTGGATAGATGATATGTCCATTCCTACCATTGGATAGAGAGGACATGGTCTAAATTAGTCACATATCAAATTTCAAAGTCAAATTCAGTTAAATATTCCCTTCTTTATTAACATATATCCTGTGCATATCCAAGTATATGTATCAATACTATCGACAATATTGTACACTCTCCCTACTTTAAGTGGGCATCAACAATTTAGATTAGAAAACCTAAATGGATAACTCATATTTATATTATGAATTTTGAAAACATCACATACCTTCCTTGTTCCATGGATAACTAATAACTACCCATTTGTTTTCCCTTATTATAACTCCATTGGACCTTGTGGCCTATGTGGCCACAAAAAAAATTGTGCCACAATCAAATTATGTGGTTCACGACACCCTCACCCAATACATATGAACTTTCATGCTATGTTTGGTAGCCAAGAGAAGAAAAGAAAAGAAAAAAGAATCTAGAAAAGAAAAGAAAAGAAAAGAAAAGAGAAGAAAATAGAAGAAATTGTGAGAAAATAAAAAGATTATGTATGTTTGGTTACAAAGAGAAGAAAAGAAAAAAATTTAAAAAAACTTTGAATTTTAAGAGAGAGATAGACACATAGGAAATCATTGTGTAATCATTCATTTTTTGTCTTATTATGTTTTCATATTTTCTCATGTTTTTTTGTGTTTTTGACAAGAAAATTTTTGGGGAAACAAAAGAAAATTTTACAATTCCCAAAGAAATTTTTGAATTTGAAAAGAAGAATTTTCTCATGGGTGAGAACACACCAAATGCGAAGAAAAATTCTTAACCAAGGAAAAAAGTATAAAAATTGTACTTTTTTCTTTTGATGGCTACCAAACTCAGCCTCAAGTAATATTAAGCATTAAAAATAAAAATCCTTGGCCCAGACTTTTTCCGCTTATCTGCCCATTTCACACCAGTCCAAAAAGAGCTACTGGCGTGAAACATTAAAACTAGCCCAAATATGAGAGGGTCCATGGCCTCAAGCCTTCAACTAGTGCTAAACCTGATTAAGTAATATACACTTTGGGAGCTCCTGAATCTACCAAGCCTAGCCCACTTAATTAATTTGTTTTTAGATTGTTTGGCAAAGAATGAATTTCGACTATGTTTGATTGCAAGGAAAATTTAAAGGGAAATGAAAATTTTCAAACTTTAAAAATAGTTTTTTTGTAATCATTACCCTTGTGATCATAGGTCATTGTAGCAAAGGGTGAAATTTAATAATCAAATATATGGAATGATTTAAAATTAATAATATGATCACGTGGGGTGACGATTACAAATTTCTCTTTTAAGTATGAAAATTTGGATTTATATCATCTTCAATGCCATCGACCTTCCAACGATTAATCCAAGGGCTAGGAGTGCTTGGGTTGAGTTTTTGGGACTTAGGATTGGTTTGGGGTTTTAAGAAACCCGGCCCTGTTTCACCCCTAGGTTCAGCTCTTGTTTTTGGGTTTGAATTCAATGAGGTATTTAAAAATCAAAATCGAATAATGTTCATAACCTCGATTCACCAAAAAAAAAAAATTCATAACCTCAAAATCGAAATCGAATAATTTCGGTTCAATTTTTTTCCCAAGTAGGAACAATTGGTAATTTTACATAAGTCAATAGAGACACATGATTTAGGTTTGATTTGTAGATGTTACATTTTATTCGCTTTGATTTAAACCAATGGTTTTAGTTTGAACTAAATGAAATTTCACTTTCAGATCAAAATCAAACTGAATTTTTTTGTTCGTTTTGATTCCAATTCTCTTTTGACACCGTTGCCTAGGGCCTGGGGGATATCAGTGTCGTGGAGTCCATCAAGATTGGCATTGGATAATCAACCCATATAAAATGAAGGGGTGATATTATTTTTTATGAGAATAACATATCTGCCACGGGTTCAAGTTGCCATATTCGTAGACAACAATAATTGTTGAATGTCAAAGTGTTCGATTGTTTATTTTCTTTTGCTCTTGGGCTGTATATTCCCTGCATAAAATCCTCTGCGGTGAAGCAATGAGTAACAATGAGGATCCAACGACTTGGGTGTATGTCCAAGCCTTCCCAATCGTTGGATCTTCTCTGCCACTCACTGCTCATCAAAGAAGATTTGAACCCACATTCCCTCCCCTTTCTTTTGGCAATGAATTTCTTAATTATCCAAAAAATAATTGTATTGAATGAACTTGCCAGCAACTTTCTACCCATAAACACTCAGTCATATTTGTGGTAGTCTGTGGTTCATCCAAATGAGGGCGGATCAAGTCCTCTACGAGACGAACTGGGCTGACTTGCATGGATGGAATTCACCCAACAACCAATTCTATAGTAGATTCTATTTGTGTGGATCAGCCCGTACAAGAACGATTCGCATACGAGAACTTGATCCACACTCCATCCAAATCAGTCTTACTCTCGTTTTAATGATGGAACGCTTTCCTCCTTTTGAAGAGGGGGTGGGGATGGGGTTAGGTTTTGAGTTTACAAACTCTTGCTCCAATGCTGAATCTCCAAAACTTGAGCAAGACTTGAGGCCTAGGGCCGCTTAGGCCTTCCCCACCAAGGAAATTTGGCCCCACCTAAACTGGCCTATGGCAAAGCAGATATTAGAATCCTCTGGGGTGCTAAAATCCAACCTAAATTGATCGAATTAAACCAAACTGCATTGAACCGAACCCAATCGAACCTGGAACCAAACCTATATGAAACTGATTTTTAAAAAATAATTAAAAATAAAAAACCCAAAACCAACCGACATCTAACTTCAATTCAATGGTTTGACCCTTGGTTTAACTCAGTAATAGATCGAACCTGAACCAGACCAGGTTTCCATATAAGTAATAAACAAACCACCCTTATCCGTCTAGAACCTTCTATCCGGTATTCCAGTTCTCCCTGCTCTGGAAACTTCTAGGTCCCTCCCTTCTTTTTTCTATCCTCTCCATTTCTAGTGGCTCCTCGTTCCTTCCTCCAGTCCTCTATATAAACTACCTTCGTCCGGCTTTTACGACAGTACAAGGAGATATCAATTGATCGACGTTTTCTGTAGCTCAGCGAAGCTTGAATTGGTCTGTAATGGCTTCCTCGATCGTATTAAGGCAATCGTCTACTTCGGGCCTTCTCAACAAGTTGTTCAATCCAATCCGCTCTGTTGCAGTAGCACCTTCTGCTACTCGATCCTTCAACACCAATGCTCAGATGCGTGACTATGATGATAATGAGAGTGGCGGAATTCAACTGGAGCGCCGCCCTGATAGCTCAGTCTCCCATCGCCGTGAATCATCTCCCAGCATCTTCACAGGTAGTTGTAAGATTAGTTCCTGATTTCTCTCGTTTAAATGCTTCTCTCTCATACTTCTCTGATGGTAATGTGAATTCGTAAAAATGTTAGCAGATGTGTTCGATCCGTTCTCACCTACTAGGAGTTTGAGTCAAGTGTTGAATCTGATGGATCAGTTCGTGGATAATCCTTACCTGGCTGCTTCCCGAGGGATGGGGTCTGGAACAAGGGCTGGATGGAATGCAAAAGAGGACGAGAATGGGTTGTATGTGAGGATCGACATGCCTGGCTTGGGGAAGGAAGACGTTAAGGTGTCTGTGGAACAGAACACTCTGATAATCAAAGGAGAAGGCGATAAGGAAGATGGTGATGAAGAAGGTGGAAGAAGGTACAGCAGCAGAATTGATCTTCCTGAGAAGCTTTACAAGATCGATCAGATCAAGGCAGAGATGAAAAATGGAGTGCTCAGGGTGAATATTCCTAAAGTGAAGGAGGAGGAGAGGAGGGACGTCCACCAGGTTCAGATTGAGTAATCTGATGATCTTCAGCGTCTTAGTTCATCTGCGTAAGGAGTTTCTCTGCTTTCTTCTTAACTGGTCTTTGTAATTGTTGCTTAGTCTCTTATTGTGGCTATGAATGAATGTCAAATCCAATGTAAAAAGGTTTATCTGAGGTTTTACTGACAGAAATAAAATAAAATAGGGTTTCTTCTGTTTGTTTTGAATAGTTTCTTGGTTGGTTCGTTGGTTGGTTAATTCTCTTTCATATCCATAAGAAATCTACCCAAAACTTCCTTAGAAAATCTTGGAAACCTCTCTGCAATGTCATCAAATTGATATTGATTGAATACTCTGTTTTTGATGATTCTTGTTGAGAAAGAATTGGCTAATAAGGTACGGAAGGAGAAAATCTCAAGAAAACTAGGCCATTATGTAGAGGGCTACTTCCTCCATTAGTTACTAGTTTATCAATAATGATGGCTTAAAACGAATAATGATAACTCAGTCATGAATCAAAGCCATGTTCAACGCATATGACGGTGCTTAGTTTTTTTGCAAAAAAATGTAAATAAATAAAGAAGCAACCTGGGGTTTGGGAGGGGCTGGTCGTATGTAGTCTTACCCCGCTTTGCAGATTTCTAGATTTTGAACTTGTGATTTACATGTTCTTTTTTTTTTAGAGTCTCATGTTAAAGTTAATTGGATTAGTGTAATTAATTTGTTTTCAAAGAATTTGGAGAACAATGAATATATTTTTTTTTTTGGTAAGAGAATGATTTATAGGTTTTTTAGAAAGAAAAAGATGTTTTATTATGTAGAAGAGAGATTACACCCAGTAGTGATGAGAAAACATACTTTGAAAATTTTATTTTAAAAATTACTCAAACTACAATGATTTATTCAACAAGATGATTATACATCATATATTCCAAGTCACGAGTCGATTCATAGGGTGATGGTCAATTGGGTTTCGGTTTGTCTCCATCCTTTTTGCTTCCATTCATGGATTTTATAAAAAATTTCCTTTGGGCATTCACCAAAATATACCAGAATAGGTCATTCTTTAAAACTAGTCAAGGATTTGAGACAAACTTAACATTATTTTATTTTTTTAGAATCATGTTTTGCAATGTGCAACGATAATTGGTTTTACTTTTATATTTTTAATGTGATCAGCATGAGGTATTCGAAATAAAGAGTTGGCTGCACTGAGATTGTAATGAGATGCATTTTTATTTTTGGTGTGATCAGCAGAAAGTGTCCGACCTAAATAGTTGGCTACACTGAGATTGTAATGAGATACATATATACGTAAAGGGTTAGTGTCAATCTTTCGATCATAATTCTATGTTTTAAAATAATAACTGAAATCAGAATTAAATAATTTTCATAATCACAAAATTGAAATCGAACAGAATCCATTTTGTTTTATTCAATTTGTACATGTTGATTGAAGTGGAAATATTATCGAAAAAGATAAAAGTTCGAAAAAAAATCACAATTTAATGAGGATATAAACCAATTTCACACAACTCGGCAAAGAAATATAGTGGGAAATTTAACATTACTTGTTAGAGAAATGATTGTTTAAAAAAAGTATATATAGAGACATGATTGTATGCAAAATTCAAATTGAATGAAATTTCGTTTTCAAAAATAAGAAAGGAATAAAAAATTTTAGTCCAATTTGATATTTAAACCCATAATCTGCTGATAAATCTTCGAAACTTGAGCAGTGTTGGGCTAGTTAGTCCTTCCCCACCAATGAATTGTATATTTTTCAATTGGTTTGCATGTTGGCATAGTGGTCATACAAGTGGATAGTGTTTTCTTATTCTTTATTAAAATTTTAGAGTGTCCCTAGATAAAATTGAGAGAAAATTTTCTTCACCATGTGATCGAAGGGATGAGACCTTCCACGAATGATTCAAATGGGCGAGAAGGTTCCCTAAAAGATAGTGTGACTTTTGCATCAATATGAAAATCAATGAAAGTACATGTAGAAGTATCATCAACCGGGCAGTCATTTCACTCTTTCTATACTAAAAAAAAAAATTAAAAAAATTATAATTCTCCCCTCATAGGCCATGCTGTTTCTTAGGGTTTTCTTTTTTTTCGTGATACCTATGGTCTCAAAATCCAAGAAAATAATTAACATTTACCAAAAAAAAGTAACTAACAAACCTATCGTTTTACCGATTAATTGAAAATGAGCAGTTTAAATTTTGATGTGTGTCTCCGTCTAGGACCTTTTTTCTCATCCCTCTCCGCTTGTAGTTTTTAGGTTGTGTTTGGAAGGCAAGACAAGAAAAGAATGTGAAAAAATAACCATACAGAAATTGTCTACCAAACATAGCCTTACACAGCCTGAGAGGCTTCCTTTTCTCTAATTTCATATTTATTCTATTTTTACACAAACAAATGATTGTGGATCAGCTCATGATTCTCGTACGGTGTTTGATCTACATTTAGATTCTACTGAAAATAAAAACTATTTAAAAATAAGAGATTAAATAAAGTCGGAGTGTAGATCAGGTTTTCGATTCTAATACCGTGTTTGATCTACATTAGGACTCTACTGAAAAAAAATTTAAAAAAAAAAAAAAAAAAGAGAAAGATTAAATAGAGTACAATTGTGGATTAAACACCTGATCCAGACTACTCATAAACAAACTACCTTCGCTCCCACTACTCCTCATTACATCTATTTTCAGAAATTCAACAACTGAGTAATCGATTTGCAATTGCTTCGTCAATCGCATTAAGGCGATCTTCTGCTTTGGGCCTTCTCAACAAGTTGTTCAATCCAATCCGCAGTGTCGCAGTAGTACCTTTTGCTACTCGTTCCTTCAACACCAATGCTCAGATGTGCTATGAGAGCGATATCAAAGTGTGCCCACACTCTGACTGCTCAATCTCTCGTTGCCGTAGTGTCTTCCAAGGAAATTGTAATTTTGTAACCTTGTTCCCAAATTTTCTCACACTTAAATGCTAATCTCTCACACTTCAATGTTGATTCAATGTTGTCAGATCTGTTCGTTCCGTTCGGTTAATCCCTTCCTGGTCGGCTCCGAAGTGATGGGATCTGGAATAAGGCAGCAGAGTATGAGAATGGGCTGTACCTGAAGATCGACATGCCTGGGCTGGGGAAGGAGAACGTCAAGGTATCTGTAGAACAGAACACTCTGATAATCTCTGATAATCACAAGAGAAGATAAGGAAGTTGGTGACGAAGAGGTCGTCGGAACATGGTACAGCACCAAGATCGATCTTCCTGAGAAGACCTGCAAGATTGATCAGATCAAGGGGGAAATGAAGAATGGAGTCCTCAGGGTGACTATTCCCAAGGTGAATGAGGAGGAGAGGAAGGATATCCACCAAGTCCAGATTGAGTAATCTGATGATGTTCTTTACTTAAAGCAGAGACTCTGTTTCTCTTTCTGTTTGTACAGGTACTTTCCCTCCTCTTTCTTCTTAATAATCCATGTGAATGTATAAATTAATTTATTTTGCATACTATAAAATAAAATTTAATAATCAAATATAGAATAATTTGAAGTTAAGAAAATAATCACATAATATAATGATGATAAACATTTGTTTTTTACGTATGCGAATTTCACTTTCCTTCCATTCTCTTTTCTCTCTCTTGCAATCCACTAGAACTATAGAGATATGTTTGGACTGACAAGTGACAAAAGTGATATGTTTGGTTGTATAGAGATTGAAAAGAAAAAAATATACAAAAATAAAATGACAAGAATCCATAGGAAAATACCATGTGGAAGTATCCATGTCGACACCGAGAGTGGTTGAATGCCAAGGTGACTTCATCTAGGGATGTAAACGAATTGGATACGTATTGAATTCAAATCGGATCCATGTATTCTTTGATCGGATTTGGATATCCCTAAATGGATACGGATGTGGATTGAATTCAGATTTTTGCCTATCTATTTACTCTCTTGCTTATGTAATCTGGACCTTTCCCCATCGAAAAAAAAAAAAAGTATTTTATTGATTTGGATTTTTGACTTCTATTTTCTCTCTCTCTAGTATCTGGTCTTCGGCCCCCCCCTCCTAAAAAAAAAAAAATAAATAAGAAATTACTGAATTACTAATTGATGTATGTGACAAACGAAAACTTCAGTTTACATCTGTTTATTTCTATCAGTATAAAATAGTTGGCATATGTAAACATGCAATGATATAAGCTATGGACCAAAGTAATGAAGCCTAAATGATCTACATAGAGGGAATCTTTCTTCCATTGATCATTTATTACATGAGGTAATGATTACAAAAAAATTTAAGTTCGAAAACTTCACTTCCTTCCCCATTAAATTTTCCTTGCAACCAAACATAGTCTTAAGGAAAATAGTTATTGAAATAGCTTCTCTGATTACAATTTTAGATACTCCACCCATTTCATAAATTATTTGAGCTGATTTAATGATCTAAACATGAGGTGTAGAAAACGTCCATTTGCATTTGTTTTTTAATATTTTTTCTCTCCTCAAGAAATGAATTAAAAAAATAAAAAAATAAAAAATCAAAGGCCTACACCTCATGTTCAAAGAACCTATCCCTTATTATTAATATGGGTTGTTCGAGTTGAGAAACAACTACTTCGCAAAGTACGTATATTTGATTGTAAAGGCTGAGAAGCATAAGTGAGGAACAATATATAAACTCAACCTCCTTATGTAAACACATACACCATGAAGAACAGTCTAAGGTGAGCAAATTCTATCTATATATGGCAAACAAGGAGCATATTCTTCCCTTGCAAAAGACCATAACTAAGGCTTTCAATCATGGATATAGTGCATGGGATTAGGTATCAGCTATCCTGAAAATCAATAAGGATCAGCTGATATTGAACAATTTTGCCACTAGTTGCCCCCAAAATTTGGGTTTTGAACAATTTTACCCATGATTCGTACCATCCTATTGATACAGTATCGACCAAGTATCGAGATCGGTGGCTAGCAATACCACTTAGTGTTGATTGATACCTTGAATCATGCTTTCAATGCATCCTATAAGTTCTACCAAAAAAAGAATTACATGTAATAAAACAAGGGGAAAAAATTGCTACTGAGATTCCATTATACCCTTCTAAGTTTAGTCCGCATTGACATAAAATCTATATATATATATATATATATATATCTCTTATTATACAATGTAGGCCCATGTTTATTATTTGAGAAGATTTGGTATTTTACTTGTGTAACTACTACCATGGTTTTAATATTTGGGAAATGGATTGGTACCGTTTTTGGGGATCCAATACTGATTCAGATTGATCTGTATAAGTTCGAATCGGACAGATTTATCTTTGCTTTGTTTAAGAAATCATTTTTTTTTTAAATCTTTTTTTCTTTAGTTCTTACGATGGCCCAAAATGGAGATTGATTCGATACGATACAACCGTATAAAACGAAGGTAATTTTGCCATTTTAGAATTAAATCCAAATAATTTTGCAAAGAATCGGAAAGAATCAGCAGAAAAAAAAAACCAAAAAAAAAAAAAACAAAAACAAAAACAAAAAAAACCTGAAATTGATGGATGAAATCGGTTGAGTTTTAATATCTCAAATCGCTCCTTTCTTGGGTTTCAAAAAATAATTAACAAATCTCTCTCT
Organism: Macadamia integrifolia; assembly: GCF_013358625.1. NCBI lineage: Eukaryota > Viridiplantae > Streptophyta > Magnoliopsida > Proteales > Proteaceae > Macadamia > Macadamia integrifolia. Next base: position 30,234,838 of record NC_056562.1, read on the forward strand.
CTCTCTCTCTCTCTCCCCCAATTTTTTGCTAATCACTCACCACAATTCTCTAATACTTACGTCACTAATTTGTTGGCAGATAAGATGATGTTCATCACTAAATTGTTGAAACATAACAAAGAGATAATCAAAGGTGAAGATTATTGCATGATGTACGATGTTTTGTATTTCATCGCAGTTTAATTCAGAGAGTACTAGTGTGTAAGCTCTCTAAACTATACTTCTCTAATGGTTATGTCACTAACTTCATTTATAGAGGGCATTTTGTACTTTCTAGTAGTAGAGTTTTTCGCTATATATTTATTTAGTAAAAAAAAATTATTTTCTTTATAATTAATTCTGAGAATTGTGAGAACGAGCATTGTAATCCTATTTTCCATTGATAATAAAGCAGTATATCATTTCACCGAGGACATAGACACAAACGTAGTAAATTTATGTGTATTGTTTGTTCTTATTTTTACATTATTTTTTGCATCGTTTTTAGGGTTGTGTTTCCACAAAGGCGACAAGGAAACTAGTGATTGACGAAGAGAGTGGAAGAAGGTACATCAGTATGAACAATATTGATCAGAACAAGTGGAAGATAAAGTATGCAGTGTTCAGGCCATGTTTGAAAACATATTGATGGTAGTGCTTAATAGTAACACTCAAATTAATGAATTATCTATCAAGCAATCGCTTAAATTTTTCGAGATTGGTTCTCTCGAAGAATCATGTCTTTTAGCTTGGTTATTTTCTTCAATTCTACTTGTCAAGATAGGGAAGAATAAGCTCGGCCTAAATCAAGCCCAGTGTGACAAAGATGGTCAAGGCTTCCATATGAAAGCCCAGCCCAATCCAACAAGGAAACATATGAGAAGTATTGACTTTAACATTAGGGTGCATTTTAATATCAAACCGAAAGTTTTAGAACCTTGATTGGGACCCATGTGAGGGTGTTAATCGATTCGGTTTTGATGTAAATGGTTCGATTCGATTTGGTATACAAATTTTTTGATAAAATCAAAATCGAATCATTTAATAAATGATTTCATAAATTAAAATCAAAACTATTTATAAAACATTTTAAATGGTTTTCTTATTTTCTCTAATATTTTATCCAAACAATTTCTTTACCTTTGAAATTTTTAGTGAAATGGATGTAAATTGTAATAAAAAATTAAATTGTTTATTATTATATATATTTTTTAATAGTTATTTGATGTAAACTTAATTTTTTTTTATTGAAATATATGTAAACTAAAATTGAATGACTTAAACTTATTACGTATATATTAATCGGTTTAGCAGTTTATTTAAACGATTTACTAATGGTTTAAATCTTAAAACCAAAATCAAATCACAGATTTAATTCTAAAATCAAAATCGAACCTGTTTAATAAATGGTTTCAAGGTTTTCGATATAAATGATTTGATTCGATTTCAATAAATAATTTCGATTTCAAATTCATATCTTTAGACCCATGTTCTTAGATTTATTTATTTATTTATTATGCGACGTAGGTCAGACAGAGAGGGTTTGCGTACGATGATAAATTAGGAATATTCCTCACAAGATAGCTGCTGATTTGGAATAAACTAGGAATATTCCTTTCAAGAATGCTACAGATTTGGAACAAAGTTGGGAATATTCCTTCGACGATCAGTGGTGCTTTGCATTTTTTTCCACCAAGAGAGAACCTTAGATTCCTTACTAAGTGTATGGGCCTACCTAAAACAAAATCTCGCTCTTTAAGCAACAAAGAGTGTCCCGGCTTCTTATAGTAATCAAATAAAAGTTTTAGCTTAATAGGTGTTTAATTAAAGGTATATTTAATCTCTCATTCTTCTCGAATTTGGATAGCCTTGTTTCCAAAGTTTGAAGAATAGGAATAGAAATTGGATCAGATGAAAAGTCCTCTCAAACTCGAGACCTCCTTGTGAAGATGAATTTTTTACACATCACAACTCACCAATTGCGTTAAGTAATTATTGTTAATTCCTTATTGAATTAGTGTGAACTTAACTATTGTAGGAAAGATCATCAAATTTATTAAATTAAAAACATTGAAAACTAACATATTTTTTGGAAGGACAAAGTTTTCCTATCGCCATAGAGGACCTTGTTCACCCACCTTTAATCTGTTCATCAAAGAGCCTATCGATTTCCTCTGCTTGCATCTCAAACCTTTGCTTCTTCTTTTCAATTCTTCTTTTATAATTCGAGAGAAAAGCATCCGTGGTACCTTCCCCTCTGGCAAGCACCACGTAAGACCCCAACAGACAAAGAAAGAAGAGCGGAAGGAGAAGAAAATAAAAGAACAAAGATTTGAGGGCAGCAGTAGCACCACCAGGATGATGGAATTAGTTAGAATGACCGTTGGAGCTAACGTAGTGAGGGTAAAGCCGTAAAGGGAAGATGGTTGGTTAGGATGACCGTTGGAACTAACATCATTTTGGGGTTTCTGTCGAGTGCCTACTGATAAAGGAAGCTGAAGATCAGTTGGTGGGATGTACTAATCTCAAAAAGCCTATCTATCAACTCGGTGGAAAAGTCTTGACTCTTGATCCCCTTAAATGGGCTTATCTAGGTATACATAGTTGCAATGTGAGGGCCTAGCTGAAGTAGGAGTCTGAGCATGATAACTGATACTTGAAAAGTGCGTAATGAAAGGGAATTCCCCTTCCTTATAGGGTAACTCGGTTGCTGACCTACAGATGTAGGTGTGGCTCGGCCACTCGGTTACCAACCTATAGATGTAGACATAGGTTGTTCGCCCTGTAACTAGCTTACAGGTGTAGACATAGGTCGGTTGTCCTATAACCATTCTACAGTTGTGGACATAACACAGGGATGTAGCTTGGTCGCTCGGCTGTTGATCCACGGGCATAGGTGTGGATTGGTTGTTAGGTCACCAAATCCGTCTTGATCTATTTCTTTGGTCTCGAGAATAGCTTGTCATGCTCAAACTAGGTAGGTCCACATGTCACACTAATATTGGTAAATACTTTTACCATATCACCCAAAAAAAAAAAAAAAGATTTACGAGATAGGAGGAATTTTCCTTGGACAGCAAGGTGAGGTTCATCACGTGATCCAAGGGATAAGACCCTGGAGACCCATTCACCGTGGCCTTACAAAAACTCATTCCTACAAAATATAGGGAAAAAAATTTGGTTGCTACTGTGGTAGTAAGAAAAGATCCAGCTCCCCTTCAATTCTTAATCGTCTAATTTTTGTCCAATTCTCTTTGTATAGAAAATGACATGTGAAAATCAATAGGAAGCTATTACCTCTAGTAGCATAGCTAGGGAAATGAAATCCCAACGTCTAGGGTGGAAAATATCCTCCCATGATGGAATTTTACAGCCAACCTCAATGCTACTAGGAGTAGTAGAAACTAGGGATACATGTCAAGGTGTTGCCAGCCATCTGATGCGCATTGGGCATTACACCGCAATGGAGAGATCCGAAGGAGGGGTAAAAATAGTAAATTCACATATTGACGGGATCCCATATAATTTAGTGCGTTACGCCCATGGGACATTACGAGGTGGTGCCCAACAAGTTTCAACATATGGAGGATTTAGCTGACACGGACTAGCGTTCATCGAAGGGGCAAGATGCACATACTTCTTTATTGCCACGTGGCAGGCGGGTTCGGCGTCTTCCATTTATAGTTGTTAAAAATCCACTTAATACTCACAACTCCGTTTGCGTTTTTGGACCAATCAGAGGTCAGAACAAAATTGGGCCTCTGTGGGCCCATTGGACCGGTATTATTTCTTCGGATATTCTCCTGGAATAATCTTTAAGTTGTGGAGTCTGCCAATATAAGAATATACTTTCGTCCTTTCCCACTCATTTGGAGATTGACTAAAACGTCCCTGGAAATTGTAAACTACTTCGGGAATGCTATTTAATTCGTGACCGCATTGCCCTTTTCAAGTAAATCGGCGATTAATCGGTTGATCCCCCAGTGCGACAGCAACTTCACTAGTGGTTGGCTTATTAAAAAAACAGGAAGGGTACTGGTGCCGTGGCGGGGATATCAAAGTGAGAAATTTATGAAAATGAATTCGTGGGTCCCATAAAATGGCATTGTTGGAAAATCATCTCTTCCCATGGAATAATTGCCGATCCACTTATTTATATGTGTATTTTTCTTTTTGGTAGAAATAAATGTGCATGGTACGTTTGGGAAATTTTTGCCTAATTTTCATTTAGAGAAAGGAAAATATAAATTTGTGACTATATAAATTTTTGCTCTCTTTGGTATGATTTCTATTTGTATTTATTCAGCAAAATATTATATTTATTAATTATTTTTTAGAAATTATGTGTGACAATAAATTATGGATCACAAATAGTATTTGTTTGGTTACTATTTATAAAATAGATTATATAATGAGAAAATATGTTTCAATTTTCACCTTCAACTTTGAGTTTCAAGCGAGAGAGATGATAGGATTTGTGATTTTTTATTGAAAATGTATAAAACATACTGAAATTATTTACCATTGATTTTGAGTAGTTTAGCACACATGTTTATTTAAGGTAGTAAAAATCAACATAAATGATTTGTTACTACAAATCACAAATAGCTTGAGAGTAATTTATGATTTGTGATTTATTCTAATTTATTATAAATAGAAATAAGTGCCATAAATTATACCAAATACTTGTAAAAATAAAAATAAGTCAAATAAATACAAATAAAAAAAAATCAAACCAAAGAGAGCCTTAGGATAAAGTAAGGTTATAATCATGATTCAAGCCTCTATATATGGATTCTGATTTTGATTCAACTAAAATAGGTCTAAATCATGGAAATCATAAATGCAATGGCTAGAGAAAAATGGTGAAGAATTATATACATGGTCTTGATCTTGTCTCAAGTATGATTTTCGATATAACATATTGAAGAGTTAGAATCCAAGTAACCGACCCATTTAATTAAGATTCTGATATTGGCTTCTTGTTTTGCCTCTTTCCTCTTATTCATCCATCTACTTTCATCCTTGTTATCTCATCTCTTATCTTTATATTATTTTTTATCATATTAGAATTGAAATGCAATGTTGACGTAGATTTAGCACCATGTTTGAAGTCTAGGCGGAGCTGTCAATCTATCCGAAGAAGAAAGTTTCTGATAATTTATTCTGAATAATATTTTAGTTTTTAAAGAGATTGAGATGATACGGAACTATGTTAATTGGGATCAGACAAAAATCTATCTACACCAAAAATAAAGAAGTCAAGGTACAAGTACCACCATGGACAGTGAGCCTTGACGCTTCCTTCACTATAACCAAAGACGTGCTTAAACATTTTCCTTTATTTTTTCAGCTATCCTTTCTTTATAGGCAAAAAATTCTCATAGGAACTTTGGCTGTGAATAGTGATTGAGAACAATAGGTACCCTATGATAGAGATTCCTTTTTTTTTCTTTTCTTTTTGGGTAAGGGATAGAGATTCTTAGAAAGAGGGAAAAGAGGAAGAGAGAGAGATTTTGACACAAAGCTCTTAGGAGTGAGGCAGGGTGAGGCAACATTCGATTTGGTACAATTTTGATCAATTATTTTATGTAGATATCAGTTTTTTTTTTTTTTTTTTTTAACCAAGGTGTCAAGCCAGTTTACGGGCATCTCAACTAATCTTTGGAGAGACTAGCACAATAATCCATTGCTATGATCTCCACTTAAATCGCAGATACACAGATGGGGAATCGAACATGAGACCATACGCCTAATCCACACAATCCCCAGTTCACCTTAACCATCTAGCAACCTATGGGTGGGTACAAAATAAAATAAGAAAACACACACACACACTCACATAATGTGCACGACAGAATTCGATCCCATGACTTGTTGGTGTACGATGTCTTGTATTCCGTCATAGTTTAATTCAGGGAGTACTGGTGCAGCGCCTCGACAGGCAGGGCAGTGGTCCTACTAGCCGATTAGTGAGCCATGGGGGTTACAAGGGGGCAGAAGGCTCCCTGCATAGTAGGCGCCCCCCGCTTGAATTTTTTATTTGAGAGCAATTGTGTAATTTTCGGATTAAGGTTTTTCGTTATATATTTATAACGAGGGTTTCTTTCTTTGTAATGCAAGTAATACTGAGAGATGTGAGGATGAGCGTTGTAACCCTATTCTCCATTGGTAGTGAAGCAGGATCTCATCTCACCGGGGACGTAGACAACCTTTGCCGAACCTCGTAAAATCCATGTGCATTGTTTGTTTTGTTTTTTCATTATCTTTTGCATCGTTTTAGGGTTGCGTTTCTACAAATTAGTATCAGAGCTTTAGATTTCCGTTTTGGTAGGGAAGAGATCGAATGTCAAGTATGATATCAAGCAATTCAATGGGAAGAACAATTTCACTCTCGAGGGTGAAAGGATGAAGGATCTTTTGATACAACAGGGTTTGGTGAAAACGTTATTGGGAAAGTCGAAGAAACCTGTAAAAATTACTGACAAAGATTGAGATGAGATAGAAGAAAATGTGGTAAGTGCTATTCGATTGAATCTTTCTGATGATGCCTTACAATATGTTGTGGGTATCGAATTTACACCACAGTTATGGACGAAACTTGAAAGCATCTACATGACGAAGTCTTTAATAAACAAGTTGTTCGTGAAAATACAATTATATTCTCTACAGATGGAGGAAGGTACAGATCTACTAGAGCATCTTAACATGTTCAATCAGATCTTAAGTAAACTTGCAAACCTAGTGGTTAAGATCGATGATGAAGACAAGGCGTTACTGTTGCTGTCATCACTCCCAGAATCATATGATCACCTGGTAATGACTCTCTTGTACGGGAAGGAGACCCTTGAGATGGATGAAGTCGCGGCAGCCCTCATGTCTAATGATATAAGAAAGAAGGCTAGTAGTACGAAATCTCAAGGAGAAGGTCTTTTTGGAGGTGACAAGGAATAAGAAAGAGGGAGATCAAATCAGAAGGGATCTGAGAAGAGTCGATTGAAATCAAAAGGGACAAAGACAAAGGTCTCTTGTTACTATTACAAGAATGAAGGTTATTTGAAGAGAGAGTGCTTGAAGAGTAAGACGGACTTGAAGAATAAATGTGTAGATAAGGCATCTGAGGAAGCTAGCGTGTCTGACAGTTCAGATGGAGATGATGGAGATGTACTCTCTATATCATCAGGTAAGAATCAATCTTCTGATTCTTGGATTTTAGATTCTGGATGTTCATATCACATGTGTCGACATAAGGATTGGTTTGATATATATCAACCATATAATAGTGGGTCTGTCCTAATGAAAAATGATGCTATATGCAAAACCATTGGGATAGGCACTGTCAAAATCAACATGTTTGATGGGATAGTAAGAACTTTAACAGATGTGAGACATGTATCAGAATTAATGAAAAACTTAGTATTTTGGGGGTACTTCACTCAAATGACTACAAGTACATAGCAGAAGGTGGAGTTCTCAAATTTATTAAGGGTGTTATGGTTGTCATGAAGGGACAACTAACAGGAAACCTATACAAACTCATAGGGAGCACTATTACAGGTGGAGCATCTGTGACTATAAATGCATGATTTGATACATATGATACATATTTGTGGCATATACGATTCGGGCATATGGGAGAAAGAGGATTGATGGAGCTTCATAAAAGAAAACTGTTGAAGGGAGTAAAAACTTGTAAACTGAACTTCTGCAAGTATTGTGCGTTTGAGAAACAGTGCAAGGTTAGTTTCAAAATTGTAAAGCATAAGAGTAAAGGGGTGCTTGATTATGTACACAACGATGTATGGGTCCTTCAATAGCAAAATCTAAAGGTGGAGCAAAATACTTCGTGACCTTTGTTGATGATTACTCAAGGAAAGTCTAGATCTACTTCATGAAGCATAAAAGTGAGGTGTTTACTAAATTTAAGGAATGGAAGGCCAAGGTAGAAAAGAAGACAGGAAAGAAAATTAAGTACTTGAGAATAAATAATAGAGGGGGAGTACACGTACAAGCCATTTATAGAATTATGTAAAGCTGAAGGGATTACATGTCACTTCACGATTCCAAAGACATCATAGTAAAATAGTGTAGCTGAAAGGATGAACAGAACACTTCTAGAAAGAGCTCAGAGTATGAGGCTGAATGTGGGGTTGAGCAAGAGATTTTGGGCAGAAGCAGTGAATATGGCATGTTTCTTCATCAATAGGTCTCCATCAAGGGCGATTGATTGTAAAATTTCTGAGGAGGTATGGATAGAAAAACCAGTAGATTATTCTATTCTAAAAACATTTAGTTGTCCAGCCTATGCACATGTTGAGAGCGAGCAACGTTTCAAGTTAGACTCAAAGTCCAAGCAATGCATCTTTCTTGATTTTAAGAAAGGCATAAAGGGATTCAAGTTGTGGGATCCAAGTTCACAGAAAGTTATGGTTAATAGAGACATTATGTTTGATGAGTCTCATATGGTGAAGTCAAAATGTAATTCACAAACAGTTGGTGAAAATAAAGAAGGTTCTACTGTGCAAGTGGAGTTACGTGAGTAAGAAACAACAAGAGAAAATGAGTCATCCAGTAACTTACCAAGACAACAGGAAGCAGTCGAAGTTCTTTATACTGTATAAAAGGGTAAAGGGAAGTGTACTCACAAAGCACCTGTGAGATACGGGTTTGAGGACATGGTTGCCTATGCCCTCACTGTAGCGAGGGTTTCTTTCTCTGTAATGCAAGCAAAACTAAGAGGTGTGAGGACAAGCGTTGTAACCCTATTCTCCATTGATAGTGAAGCAGAATCTCATCTCACAAGGGACATAGGCAACCTTTGCTGAACCTTGTAAAATCCGTGTGCATTGTTTATTCTATTTTTCTATTATCTTCTGCATCGTTTTAGGTTGCGTTTCTACACGACCTCCTCCCCTGGGTGTCGGTTTCACAAGCCGAAGCTACCACCACTAGGCTATCCTGGTGTTTTTGTATATCACTCCCCACGTCCAGACACAGCTGGGTGTGAAAAGAACCAACAGACCTGCGTGTGTTGAGTATTTTCATGCTCAGTTGTGTCTGTGTGCAGAGGGTGCAGGCAAGCAACGTTACCTTGTCCTAAAAGAAAATAATGTAAAGAAATCATTTTTCCATCAACTTTGGTATTAATTATTAGAGGAGTGACTTAATTCAGATTGACGTGTCTAAATGAACTAGAACAAGCTTAAAATGACCTTAGAAGAAGTAATGAGGAAAGATACATGCATAGTTTAGGCCTTGAATCAAATTTAACCTCGTATAGAGTTGTTTGGAGGGCAAGGACCCATGTAGCTGACCACATTTAGATTTGATATTACGGAGTTGTTTCTATTACAATTTTCTTTTCTTTTTTACTATTATTTTTAATATCTTGCCTTTGCACGGATCCATGTAGCCAATTCCATTTAGCTGGGATAAGGTTGAGTTGTTGTTGATACTAATTTTCGATGGACTAATTTTGTTTTTTGGTTTCCAAAAACCCAAAATCAAAACTTATAGATAATCCTTTGGTTAGATTCGTTTGGATCTTTTAATTTGATCTCGTCAATTTAGGACTCGGATTCCATTTTGACACCCTTAGAGTCAGTCTGAGGCATAGTTATTAAATTCGGATTCGGAAATTATTCAAATGAAGAATTATTCAGAATAATTCGTTTCATTAATTCAACGATTCGGTCAAAATATGGGTCAAAAAAACGGAGATAATAAAATTCGAGTTTGGATTTGGATTTGGGAATTATTCATTTACAAAAATAAAAAGCGGACAAAAAATTCGGATGTTATTTTTAATATTTGCAATACTTGTTTCATTTTATCTATCAATTATCATATGTACATAATATACAAATGATATAAAAATTATAAAAAATTACATTGTCACCCCCTGAACTTTGGTCCTTATTCAACGCCACCCCCTGAACTATTCAAAACGTCAAAGCCACCCCCTAAAAATTCAAAAAATTCTAAATCGGTCCCTGCCGTTAGCCGACCATGTTAAGTGAATGAAAATTTGTTAGTTTTTTTACAATATACCCAAAACACCCCCACCTATTGTGAGAGGACAATATTGCCCTCCATTTCATTTATTCTTCTAAACCCATCTCCCTCTCACTCCTCACTCACTCAAATAGGGTCGAACAAGAAGAAGAAGAAGACGGTAACCTACAACTCGATCATCCCCTCCGGCATGCTATTCTCAAGTAGAAAGCTGATCAGCGTGCGAACCTCTTCCCTCTGGCGTGCGAACCTCTCCCAAGATATGTAAGGTTCGGCTTCTTCTTCTTGGACATTTAGGGTTCTTCTTCCTTGGTTAATCTAGGGTTTACATATTGTGAAATACTGGAGATGGAGATTTTTTATTTTTCAGGTCAGATTGATTAAGTAGTGTAAATCTCTAGAAGATGATGATGAGATTTCGCAACACAAAGAATCATCCCACGATTGGGGTGATGATCTTGCAATATGTGCCCATATGTTGAGATTTTGACCTCATTTTCTTGTATATTTTGATTTGATTTGAGGATTGTTGTTGTTAAATGATTCAAAAAATGAAGGAGCTTAGTGAATCATTGAATTGAATTCTCTGAATTTTTCTAATCTGTATTTATGATTCACATGGACAGATTTAAATCCAATATTAGTAGGTAGTTTTGAAAATATTTTGGAAGTGAGAGGCTCAGTAAGAGGAATCTATATCATATCTATATATCCCAAATGCTGTTTTTATTCACATATGATGGGTAGATTATCAAACTATTGATCATTTTTGGAAAAAAATAAAAAAGAGTTAGAAATATCAGTTATTTATATGAAGTTTGGATTGATGAGTTAACCAGATTATTTTTTTATGAGAAAATATATATGAAAAAATAAGTGATACTTGAAAAATCCTATGATTAGGTGCTCTGTATTATGCATTGCTATGATTGGTCCTTGATTTTGATTTGAAAATTTCTTTTTTGGATGTATAAATGCTTTGACTTGTGTATTATCTGAAATGTTTGATGAAGAGTTTACCATTCTAATATTTTAGCTTGTTTGGGAATGCATTTAGTTTCTCTTCTTAGTTGTTAGTTCCTAATTTCATTCCCAACCTCTACTATGACAAAGATAACTTATTTGGCAATTTATGATCCTAAAAAGCCATTCTACATAATGTATTGATGAGTATTAAGTACTGTTACTGATTTTCTCTATTTTCACATTTGATTTTTTTTTTTAGCAATGAATGTTAAGTGTGCTACTGAATACCATTGGAGTGGGAAGATTGTAGTTAAAATTGTTGATCCAGACTTATATGGCTACTTGGACATGGTGTATGACATCTACAATAAACTCATCACACATGTGCCTGTAGATCACAATGTAGTTTTCAAAGTGAAGTGTATACTACCAAACAATGAGATAAGGGAGGTAACATATGATCCATCAGTGTATGAGTTGTTTGGTTTGCATAGTTGTGATATGATAAATATATATGTGGATGACATTGTTCACAGCAAGTCTGCAACCAATGAATTTACAGTTAACCGGTTCCCTAGCAGTCTAGTTAATGATAGAGATGGTGAATTTGATGATGAACTTACTGAACAATGTCAACAACATCTACAACCATATGGTGCTGGTCCTGGTTAGAGCAAGGGAAAAATTACTGTATGTAGGGCTACTACTGGTGCTAATAGTAGTGGAAGTGGATATGCTACTGCTTGTACTATAGCTACTGCTAGGGGAGGTAAAGGTACTAAGACCATTGCAAAGTGTGTGAGCACTGCTACTTCTAGTGGAAGAGCTAGTAGCAGAAGTGAAGCTACTAGTAAGAGATTAAGAGTGTTTGATGAGGTTGTCAGGACTATTAGCAACAGCAATGTATGCTCGGATGACTCTATGGTTGGATCTGATGAAGATTGAAAAACTGACAACGAATATGAGTGGGATGATGAAAGTGAAAGAGAAGATGGTCAAAATGATAATGAATCTACAAAGGATGATGGGTATAGGAAAAATGCTGAGGATTCAATTTATGATGACCTATCTGGATATGAATCTGAAGAGTATTATGGTAAATTTGGTGAACAGAACTATATGGGTGAAGGTGGCAAGGTGAAAATACCTGAAGGTAATGTGTATGAAAGTGTGTACCATTTCAGGGAAGCTTTGCGAGAGTATATACTACAAGAGGGATTTGATATTATCAGGCTGAAAAATGAACAAACTAGACTTACAATTATATGCAGAGCACCAAATTGTTCATAGAGATTACATGCTTCACCAATATCATATGGTATCACCTACATGGTAAAAACATATAACCTAGTTCATACATGTATTAAGACAACCAAGAACAAGTCTGCTACATCTAGATGGATAGCAATGAAACTTCTTCAACAGCTGAAGATTCAACCAAAAATGAAAATAAAGACCATGGTTGATTACATGCAGAAAATATATGGTCTTCAGTTTCACTACACCAAGCTCTACAGGGCATGCAGGATTGCCGTAGAGATTAATGAAGGAAGCCATTCCACGTCATATGCAAAATAACCTGCTTATGCTAGGTTGATACTTCAGAAGGATGCTGAGAGTATTTTAGACCAGGAACCGTATGTCAGATAATCCAAGTTTTAAAAGATTGTTTGTCTGTTTTGATGCTTGCTAGAAGGGTTCCTTGAGAGGATATAGACCATTCATTGTTCTTGATGGCTGCCACCTCAAGGGCCAATATGGAGGGGTTCTGTTGAGTGCAATATCTGTTGATGAACACAATGGTATCTTTCCTATTGCATATGGTGTAGTTGAAGTTGAGTGTAAGGATAGCTGGATGTGGTTTCTGGATACTTTATGAGATGCTCTGCTCGATGATAGTGATGATATGTCATTCACATTCATGTTAGACAGACATAAGGTATATTTTTCTTTATATTTTTTCATTTTTTTATATGTATTTTCAATTACTCATTTTCATGTCCTAATATTTTTCATATGTGTTGTATAGGGGCTATCAGATGTGATTTCCATAATTTTCCTTTATGCTCACCAAAGAATCTACAGTAGGCATCTATATCAATACCTGAAGGCAAAGCACCCTGGTATGCTATTCAGACTACATTTTTGGGTTGCATCACAAGCTTCAATTGAACCTCAGTTTCAAAAGGAAATGAATAGCATCAAGGAGATTAAGGAGAAGGCATACTTGTATTTGAATGAGAACCCCCTGAGAATGTGGTCAATGCATGACTTTAATGTAGGAGCAAGGAGTGATCATATCACGAACAATATGACTGAGTCATTTAATCACTGGGTTGGAGACTTAAGTAGCAAACCCATTCTCACATTGGTTGATCACCTAATGGTGAAAATAATGGGTAGGCTACATAGAAGGTATGAGAAGGTAACCATATGGGAGGATAAAGTAACACTAAGGGTTATGGTGAAGTTGAACAAGGTTCAGCAAGAAGCAAGGCATTGCATGTGTCAATTGACAGGTGAAGATCAATTTGAGGTCTTAGATAAATTTGAAAATAGATTTGTGGTTAATATGAACTATTACAGATGTGATTGTAGAGTTTGGGAAAGCATTGGTATACCTTTTCTCCATGTTGTAGCTTCTATATCATACATAATAGGAGAGTTGGTCAACTATTATGATCCATTTTTCAGTATTGAAAAATACTTGGATACATACAAAGAGATGATCCATCCACTTCTAGATCTGGCAAGGTTAAAGGATGTTGCTCCTAATGAGAGAGTACTATCACCAAATCTGAAGAAGTTACAAGGTAGACCTCACAAAATCAGGAAAAGAGAAGCAGGAGAAGCACTTCTTTCAGATTTCAGAAAGAGATTATCATCAATTAGGTGTGATATCTGCAAGAAGGAAGGACACAATTGGAGGACATACCCGAGGGTTGGAGATGTTGAGCAGGATGGATGTACTAGTAAAAAGAAGAATATGAAGGTAAATGCAACTCACTTTATTTATTTAGTTGAAACTTGTTTAATAAATATCTCATACTTATTTTTTGTTGTGTAAAAGAAACATAAAGGAGAGAGTCAAGATAAGATCAGCGCATGTCAATGAATGACTAGATCACAGGTATCTATGGCTAGCACAGTTGGGTATTTACAGGACAAGGTACTGACCAAACACAAGACCAATTGAGCAAAGAGGACAGCAAGGGAGAGGGAGAAGAAATGAAGCACAAACAATCTGAGTGTTTTAATTTAGAACAAGAAAACAATGTTGTATTAAGTTACTTTTTCTAAGTTTAAGACAGTTGAGTGTTTCCCTATGGTTTTGGATGTTTTTGACGGATTTGTTTTTTTTTTAAGAACTATTTTTATTTCACACTAGACATGGTTGTATGGAATATGTTATGAACAGGAATTTGAACAGGCATTCATGGATATGTTTTGGATGTTTTTTTATGGTATAGGATGTGATGAAATATGTTGATTTCAGGTGTGTAATGTTATATATATTTAATTAAGATATTGTCTATTTAATATTAGATATGGGATGTCAATTTGGTATGAGAAAATCACATTGTCAATTTAGAATTATTTATTTATAGGTATTAAATGTCATTTTATAGCCAAAATGCTGTCCGTTTACAGTCAAAATGTTGCCTGTTTGTTTTAGGAACTCATCACAATGTTAACCCTCTCTCCATCAAAATGCTACCCATTCAATTTGAGGGTCATGATTAACCAACAACTTAGTAATAAGAACAGTGGAATGAACGATTTCATTTAGTTCAGATTCTTACATACTCGACACAACTTCACTATTAAACATTATAAAGTCATTTTTAACACATAACACTAAACGCAACCCCCACAAACACACCAATTACAATTTTCATTGTTCCATACGCTTTTTCTAAATGCTTAATTCTTTTCTTCAAGGCACGAGTCTCTTCTTTCATCTATTGACTCTAGATTTTTTCACCAACAACTGCTTCTGAATTAATTACAGGGGGTCGCAAATGTCTTGGTGCAGCTATAGGTTCACACCATGAGAAGAATCAACATCATCTTGGTGCTTCAGGGCAGTAGTAGTACAACATGTTTGGTTTCGAACTAGACTCTGCAATTCACACTAATGCCCTTTTGGGTTCAGGACATTTACATTTAACATTCACAAACATTAACCCACTTTAGTTGTTGTCATTGAAACTCGTGGTAGACATTGGTTATCTGTAAATTAAATATGATAAAAGTGGATTTCAATTACTTAGCATTCAGAGTATGAGAAATGCTCAAAATATAGACCCATAACTCAAACACAGGGAACACAAGTCATAGATCTAGAACAGAGAAAACACTGAAAAAAAAAGTCAAAATGCTGCCCGTTTATGGCCAAATGTCAATCACACTGAGCTATAAGATAACTCATAAAAATTATAGCAATAGAAGATATAGACGAACAATCTGTAAGAATGGGGGTTGAAGAAAAAGTATAAAACAGTATCCATTCCATGTAATATCTTGAAGATAAGTCCCTTTGAAATTGGTCATCTTCCACAATTAACACTGAGAATTTTTTTTTCATACTTTCAAAACCATACAAATCCCATACAGTGTGCTCTCAAATCCCATTTTTTAAGCCCGAAGACACCACCATAGACCCAACTCTCTCCTTTGAGTCCATTTCCATTAAGAAATACTAAAAAATGAAATAACCAAACCCGAGATTAACCAAGGAAGAATAACCCAAAATGTCCAAGAAGAAGAAGCCGAACCCTACATACCTGAGGAGAGGTTCGCACACTGGAGGGAAGAGGTTCGCATGTCGGTCAACTTTCTACCTGAGAATCGCATGTTGGAGGGCACGATCGAGTTGTAGGTTACCGTCTTCTTCTTTTTGTTCGACCCTATTTGAGTGAGTGAGGAGTGAGAGGGAGATGGGTTTAGAAAAAGAAATGAAAGGGAGGGCAATATTGTCCTCTCACAATAGGTGGGGTGTTTTGAGTATATTGTAAAAAAACTAACAGATTTTCATTCACTTAACATGGTCGGCTAATGGTAGGGATTGATTTGAAATTTTTTGAATTTTTAGGGGGTGGCTTTGACATTTTGAAAAGTCCAAGGGGGGTGTTGAATAAGGACCAAAGTTCAGGGGGTGATTTTGATGTTTTGAAAAGTCCAGGGGGTGGCGTTGAATAAGGACCAAAGTTCAGAGGTGGTAATGTAATTTTCTCTAAAAATTAAAATTTTAAAGATAAAAATATTATATTGAACCTTTTTTATTTTTCTAAACTCATTTTCTATTACTCAAATAATTGAATTAGAGAAAGAGAGATTGAGAGGTGGGACTGAGCACAAATTCCGCTAAACCCACGTCACCCACCATGCATGTTAACCTTGAAGACTAGAGAGAGAATAACGATTGTAAGACTTAGTCAAACTAAAATGGAGTGAGAGATTTTATATATATATATATATATATATTTTGTAAAAGTGTAAGAGATTACCTCAAGAAAGATAAGTTTTGTTGATTTTTGTTAAAAAAAAAAGAAGAAAAATAACATTAGGATAATAAATGAAATGCATTATAATCACACTATTTTCTAAAGGTAATTTTTTTTTTACATGGGTTAAAATTCGGTTATAATTCGGATAAAATTTGGTTCGATCGAATTATTCGTGAATTTTAAAAAAGTCTATAAATCGATAAAATTCCGTTCTGCCGAATTATTTGAAAATAATTCGGAGAATTTAATAACTACTCTGAGGCACTGTAATCTAATTCTTTCTATCCTTTGATATCGACTGATTGAGGGTTCTTACTATTCTTCTTTTGTTGAGATGGAAAAAATTGAAGACAGATTTGCTTCACCTGTGGCGAATGAAGAATTCCTTCTCGGATGAGATGGGTGTCTTAGGATGGGCATTAAGAACAATTGTGAAGGCATTATCGACTTCACATATCTTAATATTTCTGATTTTTTTTTGGAGAACGACCGTTGATTGAGAGTAGCTTATTAATTTTATAATAAATGACCCATGATGTACTTAATGGGAGTCGAATTTAAGACGTCCAAATTTATGACTCGTATCAAGTTCATTGCTCACCTACTGCTCTATCCCTTATGTTCCAATTTAACCAAATTCATCAAATAAGATCTGTATAATAATGTCTATTGTTACGTGTACGTGAGAAATCATTCTCTCTCTTCATGCTTCATGGATTGAGTGGGACCCAATGGGACACCAAACTTCTCCATGTATGGACGGACGGTAATTTCTTTTCAAGCTTCGCTTTCTATTCATACGTCATTCGCACCCTCTCCTCCCCACCATTTTCCACTTCCAGCCAACGCTAACTTTACTGGGCCACATTTACACCAGATTTTGACCACGGCCATGTGGGACCCATTCCCTTGAAATAGTGGATTTTTGGGTTGTGTGGGCTCCACATTGTTCAAAAGCACCTCACCCAAATCCTCGAATCGTTTTTTTTTTCCGCGGCGTGACGTCTAACTTCCACGTTGACCTGTGAAAAACAAGTGTGGCGTCATTAGTTGGAGGAGTCGGATCGGTATCGGCCTGTTTCTATCCTTATTTTTTGCCGATACATTGGATTGTACGGAAGAGGGATAATAAGGAAAAAAATTAAGGGTATTTTTGTCCAATCAATGCTGATACAGATCAATATGGATCAAGATGAGATTGTTTTCGGCCTTGTCGGATTCTAAGAATGATTACTGTTATCTTACATGCATCATGCAACAAGTTATGCATGGTTTTAGTTCATGATATCGAATAATTTTGACCCTATTTTTTCTTAAAATTGGTTTTTTATCCATGATTTACGAGATCGGCCAACTCTAATACCAATATGGATCACCGATCCGTATCCGATACCTAAAATCAAGAAAGGCCATGCCCGATGGAAAGGGGAGGTTATTTTCGTCAACTTGGTCATTTCCATGGCAATATTATAAATATAGGCCTATAGGGAGGTGGTCCGCTCCTCGCGTGGCTTCGAAAAGGAGGAAGGGTGTTTTAGTCATTTAGCTTTCCAGCGATCCTCTGCGTTGCGTTGCGTTGCGTTGCGTTGCTTTTCTTTTTGTTTCTTTGCTTTGCGGAGGGACGCGGGAGGATGAAGGATTCGTTCGTTAACCAACTGAACTCCCCTGTGTGTGAATGAAAAAGAGAAGAGTGGAGAAGTCAAGAGAGAGAAAGAAGAGAGAGAAACTATCATTTCTGTGAGCTCAGCTGAACAAGGTATGAAGAAGCTGTCTGGATTTTATGGTTTCTGGTAGCAGATTCTTGTTTCTCAAATAGGTTTCTTTTTCAGTTCTACTTCTTGTTGATGAAGCTATAATGATGTATCTTACACGCAAACTTTGATTAATGTGTTCCTTTTCATTATCTTTATTTTTTTCTATTTTTCCCCTGTTCGAGTAATGAGTATGGAGGAAGATAGAAAGGTTGCGTTTCAAATAATCTTTGACTCTTTATAAAATTTTCTGGGGTCTCTAGAATCAGTCCGTTGCTCTTTTGGGTATCTTCCATATATTATGTTTGTCTTGTGTTCATCTTGGGTAGCATCTAATCTATCATCAGAGTTTGTGTTCGAATGAAGTAAGAAATGCCTATTTTGGGTTAAGTTTCCCCTTTTTTTTTCAGTAATTACAAAGAAATCTAGCTCGAATCAGTTACTGACTTAGTGTCATTTACCTCTTCCAATTCATTGCAATTGATTATGTCTGCAGATATAAATAAGTGATTTGAAGAAGACTGGGAGGTCGATCATCACATTAACAGGCTTCGAAGTTGTTCATACGAATCTTCGATACAGAGGAAATTAAGGTACTGATTCATTGATCAATCTTTATTTCCTTATTAATCCATGTAATTGTTTAATTGTTTAGATCATCTTCCAGTGAATTTTTTTCCTTTTTGGGGTTGAGTACAAGAATTAAGAATACAATCTGATACCTTCGGGATTTTCCATTTATATGTTAAAGCATATGAATAATGGATTGCTTGTTTACGATATTCAATGTTCATGCTTTGTTGTTTCTGGGTTTCAGATAATTTTCGACGATGGGTTCATCAGGGGACCCAAAGCCTGAAGCAACTTGTACCAAGCCTTATGGAATTCGGTTCATAGTGTACATAAGGAACTCTGCTATACCATTCAGAACATACCAGACCATTGTCCTAGTTGTGACATTTTTCGCATATGCTAGCTATCATGCCACTAGGAAGACCACAAGCATCGTCAAGAGCACCCTAGACCCGGAAGCATCAGTGAGCAGCTTGAGTTTCTCTCCATGGCCAAGGAACCACTTCCTAAGATCAACTGAGCTTAAAAATGGTTGGGCTCCTTTTGATGGGTCAGATGGCTCAGCTTTGCTAGGGGAACTAGATGTGGCTTTTCTTGCAGTTTATTCCATGGGAATGTATTTTGCTGGACACTTGGGGGATAGGCTGGATTTAAGGATCTTTTTGACAGTGGGAATGGTTGGGACTGGTGTATTTACTTCGCTCTTCGGGTTTGGTTATTGGTTTAATATCCATAGTTTCTACTATTACTTGATAATTCAGATGATTGCAGGTCTTTTCCAGGCAACTGGATGGCCTTCAGTGGTTGCAGTAGTTGGTAATTGGTTTGGGAAGAAGAAGCGTGGGTTGATTATGGGTATTTGGAATGCTCATACTTCTGTTGGAAACATAGCAGGATCTCTGATTGCTTCAGCTTTATTGAAGTATGGTTGGGGCTGGTCCTTTGTTGTTCCTGGTCTCCTTATTTCCTTTGTTGGTTTGGTGGTGTTTCTATTGTTACCAGTTACTCCAGCTTCTGTTGGAGCTGAAAAAGAAGATGATGAAGAGCAATCCCCTAAGAAGATTGCTGAGGGAGTAACAGAACCTTTATTAGGATCGGAATCAGATGTGGTTAAGGACAAACCTGTTGGGTTCATAGAAGCATGGAAAATTCCTGGGGTTGCTCCCTTTGCTCTTTGCCTCTTCTTCTCCAAGTTGGTGGCTTATACATTTCTCTATTGGCTTCCATTCTACATTAGCCAGACAGGTACCAATTTCTCTGTTTACTTCTTACTATCAGATGAATTGAAATTAAGGTTATGCATTATATTTCTCGAGTTGTGGTTGTGTATTAATTACTTGTAGACCAACTTGAAATTGTTGCTGTCATTGGTCTCAAGATAGATACATAGATATTGGGACTCATCAAAAACGTAAAAGATGGATTAGCTGGAAAGAAAATTTATAGAGCATTCCCCTTTCCCAAAGTTGTGTGTTAGGTGTCCAACATGGATGCTGAATTGATGGTAGTGTTCTATGATTGCTGAACGATTATACTGATTGTTCTAAACTATTACTCTATAAATGCATATACTCTTAGGCTCTCTGTTTAGTTTCATAAAGATGAGAAAAATAGATTTCCTCATTTTATGTTGCTTTGTTATTATCCTGCAGCGATCGATGGTAAGTATTTGTCCAATGCAACAGCAGGGGATTTATCTACAATCTTTGATGTTGGAGGGGTGCTTGGTGGGATTCTTGCTGGTCACATTTCTGACCGCCTTGATGCCAGAGCTATTACAGCAGCGAGCTTCATGTACTGTGCAATCCCAGCACTTTTCTTTTACCGGTGCTATGGATATGTCTCCTTGTATGTGAACATTGCCCTCATGTTCGTCACAGGCATGTTTGTCAATGGACCCTATGCCCTTATAACAACAGCAGTATCTGCCGACTTGGGCACCCACAGCTCATTAAATGGTAACTCACGAGCATTGGCAACAGTAACAGCAATCATAGATGGGACTGGCTCTGTGGGAGCTGCCATTGGACCATTACTTACTGGCTACATTGCTGCGAAGAGCTGGAATGGAGTATTCACAATGTTGATGGTAGCTGCTCTGGTAGCAGGGCTTCTTCTAACAAGACTAGTAATAGCTGAGGTAGCTGCGAAGATTCAGTATTCAAGGTCGCAAGGTGGTATTCAGTCGAGGCCTGAAACTACCATGCCTGAAGTGTAGTTTCTTTGTGAAGGATGAAGAAGGTGTTTCGTGGTGTTTATGATGTGATAGTCAAGAATGCGTATAGATATCTGGTTGATTGCCCCTGATGACAAACTAGATGAAGGGGTAGAATGATATGTTGTATGATTTTTCCTAAAGTGTTTGGAGGATGGGAGAGTGTCCTCCTCCATGACCAAGATTGCCATCATTGGAGGAGGATCGGGTCCTTATTTATGTAACTATATTTCTCTCTGTACATTAGCTTTGTAAGTTATAAGCAGGGTGGTTTGGCTTTGTATCCAAAAGAATGGCAAATATAATCTGCCCCTTCTTTTCTCTCATTAAAGAAGTGCCCGAGTTCTCATTTACCTATTATGAAGAGAGTTTCTTCAACCATGGGACCTAACCCTTTGTTTGGATATTTCTTGGACTTCGTCAATAGGACGGGAGGTTAACAATGAGATTTACTGTTCTAGAAGTCCAATCATAGCTTGAAATCACGGTGGATGAAGATATGCTCTCTCTGCCCTGTGCATGACAAACTTTTCCAAAATCCACAATTGGTAACATGAAGTAGTCCAGGCCAGTATTTTAGCATCAGACTGCGCCTAATTCATTGAAAAATAAAAGCCAACATTTCTGATATAAGTGTTTTAAGAGAGATGGTGATATAACACCACAAAAATCACCCATGGCAGCATGGCCATCCTTCCTTGCTACCTTGTGAAAGCCAGGTCTGCAAATGCCGATTAGCTACCCAGGTCCGTACTTGCTGCCATTCATGCTCCTTAATCCACTGCAGAACTCTTTGCCTCAGGATCCTGTGGATTCCCTGAAACACCAGAATCAATATAGGCAGAAATAAACTGGGAATTAAACGTTAGGACATAAGCCCATCTAGCAGCCATAATATCTTGTAGGAGTCCTGGAAATTGACCAAGCATAATATGGTTTTCATACAAGAATTGGCATTATCTTTGGATTGCTCCTGTAGTGTTTTTTTTTTTTTTATCTTTTTTTTTCTACAGCTACCAATATGAAGCTTTTTTATTGAACTCTAAACTTGATACTTCCATTTAAAATTCTAGAAAGTACATTGAACAACTGATATTTTCATCACTAACACAATCTAGAGAGAGAGAAAGAGAGAGAGAGAGAGAGAGAGTCAAAATACAGGAAAACATCCTCTCCTAACATTATTTCCTGCTAATGCTTTAATAAGGTATGAAAGATATACATGTCTTACCAAAAAAAAAAAAATGCTTATACATGGGTAGTCTCCATAAAAACATGAAACCTGCGTCGTGAGCCTACCCTAGTAGATGACTATGCACACTTTAAGGGAACTGCTACTAGCAGGTGATCTTTTCCTCTTCCATAAAAAAATATATATATAGAAGAAAGTGATCTTTTCGTCTAGGCAAAATTTCTACAACATTAAAACCATCCAAAATTTGATTATTAGGTGATTGTGGCACTTTTCATATCAACTTCACATGCAATATACTACTGTCTGTATAAATGAATCAGAGCACAAAGTTTACCAGAGCTCATGCATTTTCTTTCAAAGAAACGGTTATCTGTGATCCTCAACAATATAAGTACTCTTTTTATAATCAAGTGTTTTTCCCTTTCTTTTCTCTTATGGACTGGGAAGTTTATGTAAGAAAAGTTAAAATGGAAAAAAAAAGAGTAAGACAAACAAAAAAGAAGAGGAATAATATGACGCCAATTACGTTGCATGTTGATTTACAGCATTTTACCTGCATAAAGATGGATTGTGTTATTGAGCATGCAAAGAGCAATGAATCAACACAATATTATCTCAGAATTAAACCATAATCTCAATATCAC
This sequence comes from Macadamia integrifolia, assembly GCF_013358625.1. Classification (NCBI taxonomy): domain Eukaryota; kingdom Viridiplantae; phylum Streptophyta; class Magnoliopsida; order Proteales; family Proteaceae; genus Macadamia; species Macadamia integrifolia. The sequence continues at coordinate 30,257,685 of NC_056562.1, forward strand.
GAGAAAAACTCAGACCCCTCTTTACTTCTGATGGTTATAAGAAAGGTGACATGATAAGGAATCAAAAACATTGGCTATGGCCTTCCAAGAAATAAGTCATCTTGCCTATATATGAAAGACCCAGGAAATCCAAAAATGTAAGTTCATTCATCAGCAGCAAGTCATGAGGGAAAAGAAAGCAGATTGAGACAATACTGGTAAACTAATAACAAAGCAAATGAGAACAATGAAAAAAGATTGATGTCCAACCTGTCCAATCTTTTTTCCGTCAAGTGAAATTTCAGAATCAGCTCAGGATGAGTCAGAACAATCTTTGAAAACTTGAGGATCATGATTTTTTTTAGTTTATCTCCTAAAATCTCAACCACATCAAACCATTGGCGTTGCCCTTTTCTTGCCATGACCAATTTTGTTAATTTCACCAATTGTGTTTCATAGTTTTCAATTGGAAGACAGTTAATCAGGGGTGGCAGCACAGAGTCACAGACCCAATTTCCTGCGAGGGAAAAGTATTCATGTGGCAGATGAGCTCCACCTCACTCACCCCCACTCCAAGTGGCATGTTTCAAACCAATGGTCCTCCTAGAGATGGAAAACTTGTATGTTTGTCAGTGTGTAAAGTTTCACAAAACTGTTTACCAAAGCAGTGGCTTCAGTGAATTTAAAGAGCACAGTTAAGTAAATTAAATTCTAACTAAATAGTTAAGCTTGTATCAGTAATGCCATTGATGGGAAGGGCATACTCAATATTTCCATTCAGATGACCTGCACTGGAAAGTTTAATATAATCAATTCGTAATACCATCAAAATTTTCAGCTGTGGCAGGTAACAGATTTTCTTGTTCCATCCAATCCTTTCCAAGATGTACTGTCCTTCGCTATTTAGCATGACCTCCCAAAAAAAAAAAAAAAAAATTGCTAAAAAAATTGCTAATTAAGTACCCCATAAACTTTTGCTGCCTTAACGAGCAAGAAGCAAACAAACATCTTACCTTTCCTCTTCTGCCATCTCAAAATGAAAGTTGCAAACACTCTCTAAATGCATTCTGTGAAATACAAAGCAACTCAACCTTGACATTCTAAAGTTTTATGTCATTTCCCTTGAATCTTACAGCAAGGAAGAAATAAAGATGCATCGACTAGGAACAGATATTAAGTATGCAATTGCACACACCTCCAATGTACAGTAAAAACTCCAGATACATAACATCTGAAGCAAAGCACAAGAACACAATCCACCCATGTACCCTTTCTCAATATACTTTGCTTTTCTAGTTTGACAACCCCCTCACTTATCCAACCATCCCCTATGAACAAAGCAAACAACTAAGAGCAGTTCAAATTACTTGTATCCATTTTAATCCTGGTTGAAATTGAAATGGAATCCAAAAATTCTTCTAAACACAGGAAACCTTTTAGAGTACCTAACTGAAAATCATCAAAATCCAATAGCTCAGAAAATTTTCAAAATTTTACCAAATTCTATCCAGGTAGTTTTTTGGACACCTACTTTTCCACGTGGCGATGTAGAATGAATCTGAAACTTTGTGGACAATTAGACCCCAAGGTCCCCTGCTCAGATATCAAGTTTCAGCCAAAATGGAGTTTGCCAATTGGCAAAATAGAGCAGTGAAAAATGCATGACTACAAAGAGGCATTCCAACATAATCCCACCACAAAGACGTTATTGTAGGATCACTTGCATTCTATGATCAGATATTATTTCAGTAATCAGATATTATTTCAGTAAGTTGTCGCATCAACTTGTGAATATAAATAACTACAAAATAATAATGATTAACCATGGGGAGTATAGCTGTGGAAATAAGCACTCTTGAATTAAATCTATACACCACCTCCAATCAGACTACAGACAATTTCACCAGGAGAACAAGGGGCTAAAGAAGAGAAATATGAAAATCCCAAACAGACAAACTTTCATACAGCTAAACTGCATAAGAGAGGTTGTACCTAATATGATTGTTCAACAGAAGTAAATCAACTATTGATGCTCAGAAAAAAACCTCCCATGTTAAAGATTAACGGGCAGGGTCCTTACATTATAAGGAGCAATGTAAGTTTAGCTTTCAACCCTTTTTATATTTCTTACAGATCATCACCGGATTTCATGTTTTTAGCACATCAACTACCCCAAGAGGCGTCTTTGAAGCTACTTTAAGTCACTGGGAAAGTAGATGACTGCAAAATTAAGCCATAGTTCTGCTTAGGTGAAGCAATACTTAGAATGCATTCGGTAACGAATCATGACTGCCACATAACAGAGAAATAATGCAATAAAGTATGGAAAAAAAAAAAGGAATGAAATTGTATCTCCATCAAGAAATTGACTATAAATCCCAGCTGATCTTCGTTTGTACTGCAGCATTAACAAAACCAAGTTTCTCACTATGGATTACACACAAAAATATAATAATAAAAAAAAAAGGTTAGCCAATTTTCGTATCGTTATGGATTACAAAAAAGAGGAAAAAGGAAACCCTGAAAGTCAAATCTCCACCATCGTAAGTGAATGAAGAAGGAAGGAACCAGGACAATCCCGGAAAGTGAAGCTAATTTTCCTCATCTCTCTTCTTGGGCTTCCGATAGTTTTCTTCGACGTGCTTCATAAACAAGAGGCCAGTGTTTGCGAGCTTCTTAACGTTGGGAACGTTGTAGTTCTGGGCAAGGTAGATTCCAAACATGGTACCCGTCATGAAAGAGAAAGTGCTTCTGATTATCCCCATCTTCCAACTACCTCTATAACTGTAACTGATGATCGGGGAGGAGAAGACAAACCACTATTGAACTGCAAAAAGGAGATCTGAGGGTGGGGCGAACAATTTCGAACTGATGAATAGGAAGAGCAGGATTTATAGAAAAAAAAAAAACTACTTGGATGGATCATGGATGTCCTGTTCGGGAAGTGAAACACCGACTCCTTCTCCAAGCCATCGTCGAGTAGTCCTACTACCCCTAAGTGTGTCAATGGGTCGGTTTGATCCGGTTTTGGTTAGGGTTAAATCGGTTCAGTGTGGGAATGATGAAACCAAAACCGGACTAAGAAGGAAATTTCGGTTTCGATTTAGTTTTGTTTTTGTGCGATTTGGTTCCAATTTATCTTCGATTTCTTATATCAGTTTGTAATCGACTTGGTTTCGGTTTTTTGTCTGATTTAGATTCAACTTTCCATACAAATGTAAACAAAATTATGCAAAATTTGGTTTTTTAAATGGATTTTGGACTGTTTTTTATTTCGGTCAAGATTTTGAATTGGTTCTTGTTTGGTTTCAGATTCATTCAGTTTCTGGTGTGATTCATTTTGGTTTTGGAGTTGCAATACTCCAAACCAAAACCGACCTTATAAATTTTTGGTTTAATTTGGTCCACAGGCTATTATCAATTCGATCCGATAACTTTTACTGGTTCGATTTAGGTTTTGACACCCTACCTACCCTGTACTTGGTGGCATGTTTCAATAATATTTTTTTTTTTAGCTAGAATTATTTTGATTTTGAATGGAGTAGAAATGAAGTATCTGTGATTCCCTTTCTTGTGTTTAGGTTTTTCTCACAGTACTTTATCTATGAAATTTTAACATTTTTATTATTTATTATAATTTTAGTATGTAAATGTAATGGATCCAAAATCTTTCTTTTGTTGGTAAAAAGACAGATTTCACATCCTCTGTAGCGAGCGATGAGGTGCGGTGAGCATCGGATGACTAAGAACATTTGGACATGTGCCCTAAGGGGCTCCCAGCCACCCGATGTTCATTGCACCAATGCAGCAGCTGCAAACGATTTTCACACCCAAAAACCTAGTATCAATTTTTAATCTCAAAATGTTGTTCTGACTATCCCTTTCTCTCCTGCTGAAATAAAAGGCTGTTGTTTTTCAGATCATGGCCTTTTAAGGCGCCTGGTTTGGATGATATTTCAGCAAAATTTTACCATTGTCATTGGAGTATTATTGGGCAAGATGTCATTAATGTTGTGAGCTGGTTTTTCAATTCTAGTCGTATGCTTACGAACTTGAATAAAACTATATTGTTCTTATTCCTAAGTAAAAGAACCATAGTGAGGTTAGTCACTTTGGGCCTATTAGTTTATGCATTGTTATTTACAAAGTCAAATCTGACAACATTTATGTTTGTCATGAAAATTTCTAATTAAATGTAAGGATGGATTGATGGCTCTTAAACTTGATACTTGTCAGGCTTATGATAAAGTTGAATGTGGTTTCCTTGAGCATATGCTTGTTAGGCTTGGATTTTATTCTACTTAGGTTAATTAGATTATGGAATGTGTTTCTTTAGTGTCTTTCCATATCAAGGTTAACAGCTTAATCACTTTTTTTTTTTTTTTTTTTTTTTTTTTTGGGGTGGGTGGGGGGGGAGTGTGGGGGGTTGGTGTCCTCATAGGGGGCTCCGGCAAAAGGACCAAGTTCTCAATCACCTATGGTGAAGAAGGAATCATTCCGCCAATGACCATTATTACTATTGGATGAGATCTAGGAAGAGTGAAGGATAGGTGGGACATTCTTCAACATAGAACAAGTAATTATGATAGTAGATTTGGAGCACTTTTGTTTTGCAGTTTCTCTTCCTTGTACTCATTCTTGATTTCTTTATCAACCAAGGCTATTCTAACCCTCATTCCAAAAGCGCTGACCCAGACACTTAAAAGAACTACCTTATCCGCCACTGTTATGATCACTTAACTTATTTTAGATATCAAATTAGAGAAAGCACTTGATGCTTTAGATAACTTATGTAAATTGAGGTGAGGGCACTTTGTTTTCTGACGTTCAAAGGGTGTAAAATAAAGTGACAGTTTTTTTTTTTTTTTTTTTTCAATTCACATCTTAGGTAGAATCCCTTTTATTTTTGTTCCCGTTTTAACTAACAATGATTGAAAGTGAGATAAGGGTTTCTCATGAAACAATCCCTATAAATAGTTTGGTTTTAGTTTCTACTTTTCATATCATGAATCAAATCAAAATTGAACCAATTGTCATCCTTAATTGTTTATCACGTGAGGAAAATTATTGAAAAACCAAGCTCTGATGAGAAAAAATCACACGAGTCAAGTAAAAAATATGGACTCACTATGAGAAAAAAAAATGACAGAGAACAGGATCCAAGCTGAGTCAGACCGATTCTACATTGATTCGTTTTTTTGTCTAAGACATAGAAAACCCACTGATTCCATTCAAAATTAAAAAAGACACAAAACAAAACCCTAACCGATAACTCTCAAGTTTCTCATGAGGGTTTGCAATGAACTGAACTGAAGAACTCTAACCTTCTTCCTTCTCCTTGGCGAGTTGGAGTCTCTAGCGACAACCTACTAGCCTGCAACTCCCACGCGGTAAATCTCTATCTCTCTTTAAGCAAATCTTCAATCTTTCTTTTCTTTTTCTTTTCTTTTCCTCTTCTTCTTCTTCTTCTTCTTCTTCTTCTTCTTCTTCTTTTTTTTTTTTTTTTTTTGAGATTTTTAAGTTTGTGTTTGTCTAGTTGTTACCAAGGTAGGTTACAAAAGGCTTATAATCCACTTTTAGTTACCTAAAAAGTCTTATACTGTGAAAGAAATGATTGGTTCAAGAAGATTCAAAAAGTAATTTCATGTGTTTATATTCCCAATAAAAACTTAAAAACTGGTGCACCACTTTTTATGACAAAGTGTTTAAAAATGGTAGAAATGTAATTTTATCCTCAAATAGACCCATCACTATGTTTGGAATCTCAAATCTCAATTCCTTGTCTCTCTAAAGTCCAACATGGGATTGAAAAAAAAAAAGTATACTAATCATTGGGTGATTGGGTCTATTGCTTTGAGTAAGGGTGTCCATTTTCAATCCAAGTGGATTAGACTAATTAAGAGAAGCGTGAAACGAACCTTTATCGATTTGAGTTTTTATCAAATCAGTAAAAATTTGAATTGGACCAGATCAAAAGAATCGAAACCATAAAAAACCTTATAACAACTTTAAAAAATTACTAAAAGAGAACATATTACCTACAAGAGGCCATTAAGTCAACTCAATAAAAACCGAATCGGTCTAAATTGAAATTGAACTTTGATTTCAATTTGGCCTAATACTAGATAAAATCTAGATCAAAGTGACCAAAATCGGAAATGGATCAAATCAATCACAAAAGCCTTATAATCAGTCATTATGAAACAGCCTGGATGGGTATTACTATGGTCGATTTGGATCGAAATTGGTTTATTCAACCAATGATTTTAAACTCAAAATTGAGTATCAAAACAATCCCTCTAGTGATTCTAATTCTAAATTGACCATTCTAGAACTTCTGGAGTTGGATAGTTCATGACCAATTCTAATACAGATCGGATAATACCAGAATTTTAACTCAAAATCAAAGAATAAATTGGTCCCTAATGATTCTAGTCTAGATCATATCTGAATCAATCACAAAAATGCTAGAATTGACACTAAATTCTAAAAACCAATAGCCCAATCCCAAAAATCCTAGATGCCATTCGATAATGATCGGAATTTGGATTGATCAGAACTAGCCAAATCAACTAGGAATTTTAAACTTAGAATTGGAGATCGAACTAATCATGGGTTCAAGTATCGGTCTTGGATCGGTCATATTGCCTAAGACCGATCCTCAATCCGGATCGATTATCTGAAATCTTCAGGGGTAAAATAGGTAAAAAGTAGTACCTTTTATAAAAATCAAGGGTAAAATAGATCGATACCCACCGATCCCATTCGATCTGGATCAGTATCAAATCGACATCAACAAAGACGGATACTGATACCGTCCCCTACATCCTTGGAACTGATTCCTATAAATTTTGATCCAGTCGAATCAAAATCGGACAAAAAGAACCCTAGAATCGCTCTGAAATCTTAAGACCCACGATCTAGTCTTATAAACCTTATAATCGAATTTAAACACAGAATCAAAGATCAAATTAGTAGCTGCCAATATCAATCCAAGTCCAAATCAAATTGGAATTGACCAGAATCAATCCCAAAACCCTTAGAATCAACTTATAAAATATATTATAATTAAAAATTTTCACATGTCATCATTATAGTAGTACTAAGCCTACGATATTACTTTACGAAAAAAAAAAGCATCCAATATTGCCATTTGTCATCTTCCTAGATTTTAACTTTCTTAAAAACACTAGCATATTTAATACAATTGATTTATTTGAAGAGAGAAAAAGAGAAATGATTAGAACTATCTTACCCACCTCATCTCTAATGCACAACAATAGAAATTATTGCAATATAATTGATACATGAATTTCTGGGAAGAGATTTTGTTTTCTAAATTTCAAAAAACAAAAAATGAAGTCCACCAAAAGTTTTAAACCCTAAAACCCAGAAAAGCATTGGACATGCTGAGAAGAAAGAGAGCCTTTACCTGACTCACTGGAGATGATCTTGCCAAACTTTATGCTATAAAAACCAGGAAATGTAACAGAAAGACTTGCGAAGAGGAAGAAGATCAGTTGGGGCAAGGGGTTGTTCGGGTTGTTTGGGAAGAGTGTAATCATCCCCAATAGATTGACCTGCAATAATCCCTACTACTTCTTCTAATTCAACCAGGTCACCGTGAGTGGAATTCCGACCATAACATAATCGACAGATCCGAGATGTACTCCTGCACAGTAAAGGGGGTTCGAATATATATTGATTATGCTCGAAAGGTTATGAATCGATTGACAAGTCCAATCCCGATATTGTATTGTACCCTCGTTTTGCCGTTTAAATCAAAGTAACGATTCAAAAAGTTGTGGTTGAATTTGCTGCTTTTTTTACCTTAAAAGCAATCACAAAATGACAAAATAATGGGGACACAATAATTTAGGTTACAAGGTTTTTGTAACCGGGTCGGTTACATTTAGACATACCCTTTAAATTTTAAACTTGACAACGGAATTAGACCCCTGACATTACGATAGCAGCATAATTTAAGTTCCTTTTCCATTCATCTTCCTCTCCCATAAGCAGAAATGAAACAGAAATAGAAAAAAAAAAAAAGGTATCATATTTTTGTTGCCTTTGAACTTGTGGACATGAATGGTTATACGGAACATTTGGTCAAGCAAAAGTTCTGAAATTTATGGTTTGCCGTCTTTGAACTTTAAAGTGATTATTTTTCAAGTTAATGACTAAACTTTTGTTAATTGCAATCCATATAACAATGATTGATTGAACTATTTTTTATTTTTGCTGATTGAAAATAAAACTGGAAGCCTTGTTAGAGTTAAAATTCTGACAAAGTCTGAGTCGTTAATTACATGAACCTGCTGAACATTGGATTAGATGAGGTGTCAGGGTAATGGGTATCAAAGATATGAAATTTGAAACTCTTTTATTCAGCCAGAGTTCAATGCCCCTAGCTTGTCCGTGTAGTTCTTACAATGGTATATTCTGAGTCACTAGTGAATAAAGGATAGTTTTTGAAAAGTCATTGTAGTTCTTACATGTTGCTAGTCTTAATTAATTAATTAATACTGCTAATACACATCACAACAGACCATTCAGTATATGCAATTTTGCATACAAACGAATAAACTTTAGGGCTGTTAAGGTTATGGACCGGAGTTTCACGTAATTTGTAGAAGATGATTTTTGGAAATTGACTTTTTGGGGGCCTATATAATGTCAGTTTCAGTTACTAATTGAGTTTTGCGGAAAAGCAAGGTTTTTTTTTTTTTTTTTTGGAAAGGAATGAAGAAACTGAAGTTACAAAAGAACACAACTCTCCTGGTTTCAAGAGTAAAAAGAGAAAGAAAGAGAAAAATGAAGATGAGAAGCAGTTAGAGATTGTGCAGGAAAAGGAAATGAAGAGGCTGGAGAACTTCTTTTTTGGGTCTCTGTACTCTCCAGTTGTATATGGAAAGGAAGATGAGGAAGAAGTGAGAGATTTGACTGATGGGGGTCCTGCTTTGTTCTTTACAGATCGATCTGCAGATGAGGTAGTGTCTGCCTATGAGAAGGAGGTGGAAGTTCAGGAGGAGAGCAATGATGAAGTCAAAACAATGGAGAAGAAACCTGTATGGGTGGATGAAGAGGAAGAAAATACAATTGTAGATATTGTGAAAGTTAACAGACGGAGGAAGTTGAGGAAGAAAGATGATGAGGGTTTGATTTCTGGTTCAGATTATGTGTCAAGGTTGAGGGCCCAGCATGCCAAACTGAACCCAGGGACAGAGTGGGCCCAACTTGGCCCACGATCAAGTTAATATGATCCATCTGATGATGAATCTGATGAAGAAATTGTGTCGTGATAGCCCAGGGTTTCAAGAATATTGAAGCTTGTTAAGTTTGTCTCAAATTCTTGATCCGTTTTGAAAATTGACCTGCTTCGACATATTTTGGTGACAATCAGAATGGGAATCAATGTTGGGCTCTAGGCTTGCGCTGATGTATGGTTCGACCGGATCAACCGCGACTTGGAGTATATAATGTACTATTGTTTTGTTGAGAAAACCATTGTATTTTTTGGGGTTTTTTGAACTAAGGTTTTAGAGCGAGTTTTCTCGCCGTTGTTTGGGTGTAATCTCTCTTCTACATAGTGAAACATCTTCTTCTTCGCCCGAGGACGTAACACACCACACCGGTGTGTGAACCTCGTTAAATCTCTATGTTGTGCGGATCTATTGTCTGTTTATTTTTGTATTTCTTGTTGTTTGCTCTAATAAAGCTGATGATGATATCTTTTGGTCAAATGAAGATCTTGTTGTGGAGAGTAGTGCAAAGTTGTTACCTAGATTACTGTAGTATTCGAGATTGGTAAATGCAAATGCCATGGATCAAGTATGTTGTTTTGTTTAATAACCTTTGAGAAGTGTGTTCTGTGAGGCCTTTGAACTAATATCTGGGAAGAGCATCTCAGACAAGATGGAGCTGTATAAAGTTTCTGGCAGATGATAAACACATTGATCTTTGAATACAAAAGAAGTTACTAATAGTGGAAAAGGTTGGAATCTGTGCAAGCCTGGTAACTGGTTTACTGGAAAAATAATTGTGGCATCCAACACATGCACTTCTAAGAACATGATCTTTTGCCTAGGTTGTATGTTAGGGTGTTGTCCATATGCTATGTGTAAGGGTGGTTATATGTAGAATAATTATGTAGTTTAGTAGTTAGTAGATGTGGGTGTAGTTACTTAAGAAGTGAGGAGTAGTTAATTTGTTATCACATTGTGGGTAGTTTAGTAGAAGTGGGATTCTAAATTATAAGTTATTTAGACGTGGGTTGGTGATGCGTATTTAAGAAAGGTGAGCAATAGTTGAGGGAATGACTATTATGATCAAACGTCTCTCTCTCTCTCTCTCTCTCTCTCTCTCTCTCTCTCTCTCTCTCTCACACACACACACACACACAATACCGATTTATCCTCCCCTACTCCCATCTGATTGCAACTCTTCATCATTCCACGAAGTAGTAGAGGGCGTGGCCGACAAGCCGTGGCCGAGGGTTACTTCCAATACCGACAGAACAAGCACAAAACATCTTGGTATCAGAGCTAGTGATGGCCGATGAGCAGCGTTTTCAACAGATCAAGGGTCAAATTGGAAACCTCACAACCATCCAAGAGAGGATCCTCAAACAAATGCATGATATGTTCCGTCCTTAACGACCAGGTTTAACAATTTCGCAACTTCTGTCAATCGAACACGGGAGGAGCGCTCCGTTAATCACGCCGACCTTGAATGGCACATACGAAACGGCGGCAATGGAGGACCCACCATATCTAAATATACAACGTTGGAATTTCCACGGTATGATGGATCTATGGATCCAACAAGTTGGATTATGCAAGCAGAGCAATTCTTCGAGTTTCAACGTACTTCCCAAGAAGATCAATCTCCAATGGCGGCTTACCACCTAGAAGGAGATGCACAGTTTTGGAACCAGTTCTTCAAGGAGGAAGAAGAACTTGTCACTTGGAACATTCTCAAGGATGGTCTCCATACCCGCTTTGGTCTGACCCAATATGAGGATTTCTTTGCAGACCTTACGAAACTACGGCAAGAGGGTAGTGTAAGGGAATTTTAAAGTCAGTTCGAGAGGCTGCTGAGCCACTCCAAGGGCCTGACAGCAGCACAACAAGTTAGTCTGTTTGTAAGTGGTCTTAAGGAGACCATTCGGATTGATGTTAAGGCGGCTCGCACGACCACTTTATCGGAGGCCATTGGTTTGGCCAAATTGTTTGAATCCAAGATGCAAGCCAACACCACCATATCAGCTACGCCTAGATCAACTATGCCAATATGCCACCTATCACCAATAGAAATGCAAAAAAGGCAGAACTAAGGATTGTGTTACAATTGTGAAGAACGATTCACTCCAGATCACCAGTGTAAGCAACTATTTTTAATAGAGGGGTACGGGTCTAACGAGGAGGAGTTTAAAGTAGACGAATACGAGAACGTTATTAAGGGGGTGGGATAATTATTCAAGGTACCAACTTTGTTAGTCCTTGTGGACAAGGACAATTTTAAGGGGGTGGGAATGTTAGGGTGCTGTCCATATGTTGTTTAAGGGTGGTTATACATAGAATAATTATGTAGTTTAGTAGTTAGTAGATGTGGGTCTAGTTACTTAAGAAGTGGGGAGTAGTTAGTTTGTTATCACATTGTGGGTAGTTTAGTGGAAGTGAGATTCTAAATTAGAAGTTATTTAGACGTGGGTTGGTGATGTGTATTTAAGAAAAGTGAGCAATAGTTGAGGGAATGACTAATATGATCAAACGTCTCTTCCTCTCTCTATCTTATCTTCTTAATCTCCTAACTCAATCTCTCTCTCTCTCTCTCTCTCTCTCTCTCTCTCTCTCTCTCTCTCTCTCTCTCTCTCTCTCAATACCGATTTATCCTCCCCTACTCCCATATAATTGCAACTCTTCATCATTCCACGAAGTAGTAGAGGGCGTGGCTGACCTCAAGGCCGTGGCCGAGGGTTACTTCCAATACCAACAAAATAGGCACGTAACATTGTATACCCCTATTAATCAATTTTAATACACAATGCATCCTACTTCAGCTTAAAAAAATTTGGTGTGGATGCTTTTTAGTCTTGGTTACTATGGTTCTGTCTTGGTGGAAGTAAAAAAAGAGAAGTGGAACTGATTTTAAAAAGAAAGTTTTGTAATCATGATTGTGTAATCCACTGTATCCACCTAAAGTTCTTACCATAGTTTATAATGATATTCCCAAATGTTGATATCATGCACCCTTTTAGACTCTCTCTTCTTGACACGTGGGTGCATGGGAGATTCCATTACACATTGTCAACATGTCGATACCCCGGGCCTTTATACTTTTCAGATGTAATCTTTATTTCACTTTAAAAATTGAATTGGTTTCCAAGAAAAGGAGAAATAAGTAAGTAGATTTGAAATGTTTTGGAGTGGGTTAAACAATTATTATTAGGTAATGATTATAAAAGTTTCCATTTTAGTATTGATTTTATATCAATTTCCTTCCCTTTATTTCTCATTGATGTGGCATATGTTGAGAACTAATAATATATGGGTCTGGACAGAAACTTGTGATGTATATCAGTTTACTTATTTACTATTTCCTACATCAGATGAAGCAAATTCTCTCTTCTAAATAAAGATGCGAATTTGTAACCGTAACCGAAACCGTTTACCTAAATCGAACCAATCCATTTACACCGAAACCGCAAAACTGTTTAGTAAATGATGTGGTTATGGTTTCAAGTTTCAGACCGATTAGCTAAATAGGTCGTGTCGGTTTTAACCGCGGAACCTATTAGTTTCAAACCGAATTGAAACCGTTTAAACCGAACCATTTTAAACCGTTTAAACCGATCCGATTAATCCATATAACAATTAAATAAAGAAGGGGCAGTAATCCGTATAACAATTAACAATTAAATTAAGTGTCCATCCTGCTTTGGTATGATTTATTGCAATTCAGTTCAAGTTTAGGCTTTAGATCATGAACTTGTAATCCATATATGTTACTATGTTATTATGTTATCATAGATAGGTGTTTTGACTAAACCACCTGTCATTTTAATATTTTATATTGTAAAAGGTTGGATTTGGATGTTGTATGATATTAGTTCTAAATGTTTGAGAATGACTATGCAAAGAAATAACACTATATTATCAAATTAAGACATACCATCGTTAATATAGAATCTCTTATTTATGGTTGCCAATTATTTTTTGATAAGCTTATAACAAACCGATTGTGAGCCGTTTTACAAACCGTATGGAATAAATCGAAACTGAAACCGTTTAAAACCATGAAACCGACACCGTTTAGAAACCGTGGAAACCGAAACCCTTTTACTAAACGGTCACGGTTTCAGAAAGTGGAATAGTTTAGTAAATGGTGCGGTTATGATTTTAGTCAAATAAATGTGAACCGAAGCGATCCGCACTGTTTAAACCGAAACCAAACCAATTAACACCCTTACTTCTGAATGCTTTTTAAATCTTCTATAACTTGTGATTATCTGAGCGACACTTACTTCCAGGAATTTCTAATTGTTGTCACATTGGATTCAAGTTAGGCTATGATTCTGCGATGTGCAACTTAGTTGGGGCTAAAAATACAGGGTTACAAGAGGGTGCATGGGACTAGAGTGGGATGCGTGGATATACACCTGAGGTTATGGCATTAGATGCGAGGGTATTGATTGATTTGATGTTGAAATTTGATTACATGGCCAAATTGACTAGGTAATTCTTATGTTTGGTAACCAAGAAAAGAAAATAATACAAATGACATAATAAGACAAAAAATCATGATTACACACGGATTCTTTTGTGTCTATTTCTCTTCTTAAATTGAAATATTTTTGAATTTTTTTTTCTTTCTAGAACCCAAGGCAATGTTTGGTTATCAAGAATGAATAGAAAAGAAAAGGACGAATTCAAGAATATTGAATTTGATAAGAGAGACATAAAGTAATCATTACAGCATTATGATCTTTTCTTTCATCTCTTTGTCTATCTCTCTCCTCACATTTAATTTTATATTTTTATTTTTATTTTCTATTAATTTATTGACAATCAGAAAAATGTCTTGCTATTAAATTTTTCCTTATACTCCTTAAAAGCATAGATGTCAAGTGGACTTATGACTTATTTCTTGACTTAACTTTTTTTCTATCCAAAAAAAATAGTAGACTTCTTGACTTATTTCTTAAAGAGTTGTACTGTCACATGACATTGTAGACACCGAATTTTGTCACCCCCCAACAATGATGACAATATGAAGAATTACATGTTAGACATTTTAGACTTGGAGAATTTTCAAGCTTAAAGTAGAAAATGACCATTTTTCCCCTATAATAGAAAATGACCATTTTTCCCCTATAGACTTTCAGAATAAAATGTTTTCAAAAATTAGAATTTGATGTTATGGATTATTGTCGTTTGTCCCATCCAGTCGGACATTACACTTTGATGTGAGAACTATGCAAATTGACGCCCGATTCTCTCTTTCATTATCTGATCGGGGTCCCTACTTTATGCATATTTTCGTAAAATTTTCTGGTCGAGACCACAATCATGTCTTACATCATTGGATAGTGCTCGGACTGAGCTTTCTAACGATATATTACATGTTGAATTCTGACTAACGGTTTGAAAGATATGACCCCCGGAAGTTGACTCCAAAGTTCGGTATCAGATTTCATTACGAACAATCAAGAAGTGCCACATGGCGCCCAAACCCCTTTGTCCAAAAGCAAGAATTTTTTGACAATTCTCTCTTGTTTTTTAGTCCCACATCAGAAATAAGAGAGAATTGTCTCAAGTCCCAATGCTATAAGTATAGCCCTTCCTCTCTTCCAAAAAGAGGAGAAAAAAATTGAGAATTTGGGAGAGATGATGGCCCCATCAAGGTTTTGACTAACTTCTTCCCTCTAAAATCAAATATTCTCCAAGTTTAAAAGTTTAACATATTAATCCTTCCTTGAGCCAGGAGATCTAGTCCGGTTTGGTTCGATTTGGGGCTTAAAGCACAAGGGTTATTTCCCCTTGTTTCTTGATTAAAGCCGGGTTTAAAGTATTTTTCTTCTCCCAATTGCAATTTAGAACTAGATTATCCAATTTAATAAATTAGCTTTAATTTGGTTTAGTATGGTTTATTAAACGTGAATTAGTTGATTCCGGTTCAATTGGGTTTATCTTGCTTTAATTGGGTTCAATATAGTTTGATTTGGGTCATTGGGTCCAATCCATTGTTTTTGCTAGTTCGTTTTATTTTCATTTTCATTTGTTTTGCTTTCCTTTATTGTTATATCTTTATTCAATTAATCAGTTTCATTTGTGGCTTAATATACTCACTTAATAAGTAGGTTTGATTTGATTTATTTTTGTTCTTTAGACATAAGCCCTTAGATTAGGATCTCAAACCCTTTATTCTTCTCCTTATCTTCTTTCCTCGCCACCATTGGAACCCTTAAACAACAGCCACCGAACCTCCTTCACGTCTTCTTCTTCTTCTCCTGCTACTTCTTTTTCTTCCACAACTAAAACCTGCAGCACCACTTTTTCTTCTTCTTCTTCTTCTCCTTTTCCCTTTCTTTTTTTCTTCCTGCTACTGCAACCCTTAAACAACAGTAGCCGACCCTCTCTTCTTCCTTTTCTTCTTCTTCTTCTTCTTCTTATTCTTCTCCTGCTACTTCTTTTTCTTCCACAACTGAAACCTGCAGCACCACTTTTTCTTCTTCTTCTTCTTCTTCTCCTTTTCCCTTTCTTTTTTTCTTCCTGCTGCTGCAACCCTTAAACAACAGCAGCCGACCCTCTCTTCTTCCTTTCTTATCTTCTTTTTCTTTCCTTCCCCCAAAATCTGTAGCGACCAAACCCACTTCCCCCAGCTCTTCTTCCTTTCCTTCTTCTTCTTCCCTGTAGCAGAAAACCAGTCCCACCTTCACCTCCTTCTTCTTCTTCCGAACCCACTTCCCCCCAGCTCTTCTTCCTTTCCTTCTTCTTCTTCCTTGTAGCAGAAAACCAGTCCCACCTTCATCTTCTTTTTCTTCTTCTCATCTTCTCGTTCCTTTCTTTCTCCTTAATCGAACCTGCAACTCACTCCCTTCTTCTTCTTCTTCTTCTTCTTCTTCTTCTTCTTCTTCTTCTTCTTCTTCTTCTTCTTCTTCTTCCTCTCTTCTTTTCTCTTTTACCATGGCCGAACCCTCTCCACTCCCTTCTCCTTCCTTTCTTTTTCCTTAACCGAACCTGCAATTCACCTTTGTCCTCCTTTCTTCTTCTTCTTCTTCTTCCCATCTTCCCTGCTGCTGCAACTAATAACCTGCAACTCACCTTTCTCCTCCTTTCTTCTTCTTCTTATTTTATTTTCTTGTTTTTTGTTATTTCTTTAATTTGTTGATTAGCTAGTCCATGTTTGTAATGCCCACAACCTTTTATTTCATTTGTGTTTTCTATGTGGAATCTTCCCCTCCCTTTTTTTTTTTTTTTATCCATTTTGGTTTGATTTCAGGTCTGTAATGTATCTAGTCCTAGAACTTAGGGTTGGGATTCCCCTAATTTTAAAATTTTAAATCAAATGATTTCATTTTATTTCCCTCTAAATAATGTATGGGACATAGTCTAGGGCGTATGTTAGCAAGGGCATAGCTGGCCCCCCTCAAACCGGCTCATAGCATTAGGTGTGTTTCTTGGGTTTTCGGGTTGATAAAAATGAACCCGTTTCGATCCATTTCTTTTTATCTCAAATAGTGGGTCCCTTTAGAATTGATTGTTTACTTAATTTAGATTCGGATATCTTGCCATATTGGTAATCATTAAATTTAGATAGGTTAGTCAATGTCATGTTTGCCATGCTTCGTGTTTATTAACATGTTTTTTATACTTGACGATTCTCTTTTTTTTGTTTTGCTTAAATCAATTCATTTTTCTCATGTATGTAGGTTAGCTAGTATTCATATTTTGTCCACTTCTCACTCATATCACCACGTGGGATATTTACAACCATTGTATATTTAACATAATAGTTAGATTCCATTTACTTAAATTGAGGTAGTTAATTAAATAATTATTTTAATATTTAATTAAACAAAGTCTTAACTCATTAGATTAATTAAGGTTCATAATGCATTTAATTGACTCTTAAAATTCGGTTTTAGTTGTTTAAATTATTAGATTGATTAGGTTTTCCAAAACTTCCATCTGAAATAATTAGATTTGGGTAGCTTTCACCATTCAATTCAAGTTTTTGTCTTTCTTTAAAAATATTTTACCTATTAGATTAATAGATTAATTAGGATTGCAATAATTCATTTCACAAATTATTAGGGATTATGATTAATCATTTTAATTAATTCAATTTAGGATTTCATAAATTCATTAATCGTCCATCTAGGTTAGGCTCAATTAATCGAGTTAGTTCAATTTAGGGTTTCACAAATTGCTCAACTAATCTTAGGTCTAGGCTTATTTAATTAGCTTAATCTAAGACTCATAATACATCAATTAAATCATTTAGGATTTTTAATTTTTAATTAATGTAATCATTTTATTATTTGCATCATAACCTAACTAGCATAATTTAGACACTTAGCTTAGGGTTTTCACATGTCATACTTAGATACTTAGTTTAGGGTTTTCAGTGATCTAGATTTAGGACTAGTTAGTACGGTACAAATAAATTTTGGTCAAACAAAAAGAGACCGACCTTAGGGCCGGACAGACTAGGTGCCTAACACCTTCCCAGTCTGTCACTTTACACTTGTCCAGAATCTTGGTGCAAACCAGCTTTATCCATCAGAGTCATTAATCTCTCTCCCTTGATTGGAGGAGACATTTATGGGTCCTAGACCCTTTCTAGGTGGCGACTCCCTTTTACCCATAACGTATATCCCCCCTTGGCATTTGATGACCAGGGGATACTATCTCATCTCATTAGGGTCGACTCCTAGTGTGTGTACAAGCGCTACGAGCCATATAGCGATCCCGGCGGAGGTCCATAATACCTACAGACATCCCTCATGGCAAGCCAATGGTGCAAAGTAAAGGGTGGGGGGGGTTCCTCATAATATATATATATATATATGAAAAGAAAATCATTTTTCTGTATGGTGAGAAGAACGAGACCGATGTAATACCATACTCCGATCTAGGCAAGAAGAACATCCACCAAGAGTTTTGATACCATAAGTGGATCGATCTACACCAAAATCCAGGGAAATAGTGTTCTCCTGGTTCTGTATGGTGAGAAGAACGAGACCGATGTAATATCGTACTCCAATCCAGGCAAGAAGAACATCCACCAGGAGTTTTGATACCATAAGTGTAAAAGGATTTGTGAAAGGTTTTGACGGTGGTGGTGAATCCTTTTTCATGAGCCGAAAAAAAGATTTGTGAAAGGTTCATTTGGAGTAGGTTTGATATTTGATGAAGAGGTCTGTTGGTTTTGTTGCCGATTAAGAAGAGATAATTGATGTTTGATATTTTTAATTTCATACTGTAAAGTTGCAGTAGTTGTTTCAAGAGTTTTGATTCGACTGGAGTGGTCAGAAGTAGAAGGTTTTGGTAAGTTTTCAAATTTTTGCATTATTTGTTGAAGATTATAAGGCTGGGGAATATTTTGTGTAGAAATATTTTGTTTAAGATGGCCTTCTTTTGTTCTGGGTCTGTCAGATTGTCAATAAATTCAAAAATGTTTGTTTGGGGAGATGCCCTAAGCATTTGGACTGATTTTGGAGCGCAGTCTTCACAACTTAATCCAATAATGCAGGAATCACGAGCACAAGCCTGAAAATTCTCATTATCAGTTGAACTAGAAGTCAGGTGCTCAGAAGCTTGGATATTGTTAAGTTTGTGAGTTTCTTCATCAGAAGATGAGGAAGATGTTTCTCGGAATAGGGCAAGGATCTGAGTTTTATCTTGTTCAGATATTTGTAAGGAATTAATTTTCTTGGAAACTCGGCAATACTTAGTAATGTGGCCAAGCTTGCTACACTTAAAGCATCCTTGAGAATCCGGGTTTTGTTTAAAATCCCTTTGATTTTTAAGTGCCTTGAAAGGCTTATTGTATTTGTTATATTTTGGCTTCGAAGAAGATTTTTGATAAAATTATGGAGTATTGAAAGGTTTACGAGAGACATACATCTTTGATTTGTAAAAATCTTTATAATATTTGCGAGAAGATTTATGTTTGTTTTTTGTTGGAGGTCTAAGGGGGGCAAAGCCGAATTGTTCACAGAATCCTCCTAATTCTCGTTTATAAAATTTGTTTTCTTAACCTAATATCAGTACAAAGGACTAGACCTTCTTCATGAATTAGGTTGATTATTTGACCGTAAGTCATTTGGTCATATGGGAAAATCCCATCATTTTCTTTGCGAAGTCTTTGTTTAATTTTCTCATAAAAAAGGGTTGGAAGACCTGTAAGGAACTTCTCTTTCCAACAATGAAGATTAGCATTAGGTCTAGTAAGGACTTTGGTCATGAAGGTGTCTTTGTAACTTTTGAAATCATATAATTTTTTGCACCTAAGGTTTGATAATTGTTCGGCAGTTCTATCTTTGAGACGATAAGGGTTACCTAAGAAGTAATTTGCTATGCTGAAAATAAGAGTATTAACAACATCTTCTATGAGTTCACCTATATCATTGAGAAGGGGAGTCCCTTCAGGAGAAATTTGAATTGCAGTTAAAATTTTGGTTTTTTGGTTGTCAGTCAGGATATAATCCCACCAACCTTTGAGTCGGTCAGTAAAGCTAGAAATGAGAAGAGTAGCAACTGCATTGTCATCAGTATTCTTGATACGATGTGCATTGCTGACCATAGTCATTTCTTGTAATTTGTTCATGAGATTATGTTCGGATAGACCATCTATGTTCCACTCATAGATTATACCACTTTGGTAGGAAGCCTGAGGAGCAGTTCCTCTAGCGTCAATCTGGAGGTCAGGGAAGATCGGGTGTTGTGTTGAACTTTGGCCAATCTGGTTAATCTGTGAAAAGCCTTTAGACTCATCTTCTGAACTTGAGGAAGAGTCAGAAGAATATCCTTCTAGGGTGAGGATAGTGCAATTAGCCGATTCAGCAGTACGTTGGCTTTGTATTGGTGTCTCGGGAGCTTCTAAGGATGTGAGACAGTGATTTATTTGGTCAAGTAAATAAGATTTATTGAGTTCTTTTTGTTGTGTTCGTGGGATGTTGTAAGGCTTAAAAAGGGGGGTATTTGATGGGATAGTGGCCTTGGTTGTAGATGAGGAGGTCACAGGTTTTGGTTGGACAAGGTTCTCGACTCTGGAGAGTTGATCACCTATAGTTTGAAGACTTAAATTTGTGAAATTTAATAGTTCAATTTGTTTTCTATATGGATCATCTTGTTCTGTAAATTTGAATGGAGAAGCAGTTAATTCAGTGTTTTTGAAGGTGTATTTGATGCTTTCCACCGGGGGATGGATAGTAGTTGTTGTTGGACCGGTGCTAAGGGTCCAAGATTTATATATAGCATTTTGGGTAAATATTTGATTATGCTAGGGGTAAGCAATATTGTTATCCTGGGCATAGATATCAAAGTAAGTAAAAAAGAAAACATTTGTTTTAAGACTTGTCATAAAGTTATACCAATTTGTTCTAATTTGGGCTTGTTGTTCAAAATTAAAAGTTTTAAAGAACCACTCACGTTTTTGTTTATTTTTTGGTGATTCAAAATCGGTCCTGAGGAATAGTTTGTCAATTTGATATGTGTTATTAGTTTGAAACATGTAGACACCTTGGTCTCGATCGGGTGGAGCAACTTCAGACGGTGTCAGAGATCGGGGTTGGTTTTGGTTAGTTTGTTGTTGTCCAGACTGGGTGGATTCGGATACAGATGATGATATATCATAGGTACCGTGGATAACATTTTGGCCTGAATGTAATTCATAAAGGTTTGAAATTGGGGGTGGAGTTCTAAGAGGAGGAATCCAATGGAAGGAATCCGAAGAGGTCGAAGCATCCGAGCATGACCTACGGGAATTTTGATAGATGGTAGAAGGTGGTTGTCTATTGAACCTAAGAGTAACTAATCCATCTGAGTTTTGGCAAATGGACTGGATATTGATATTTGAAACTTGAGGTGGAATAGCAGTCGTTTGCAGCTGCCATTCAGCAGGGAAAGAGATATCTTTCCATTGAACCAACTTTGGGTAAACAATTTGTCCATGAAGACAATCAATTTCAAGGTAGAGGATTAGTCCTTTGGGAGAGCATTTGAGAGCTCGGGATTTGGTGGATGATGGAAATAGGGACAGATCCATGCATCATCTTATACCTGTGGGGTTTGAGGTTGATTTTTAGAGAGTGAAGGATGTTTGGGTTCTCTAAAGCTATAGACATATTTGGATAAACATTGAAATGGACATGTCCATAACAGAGGCTTGTTTCAATGGCTCACATAAGGGAATCATTGAACTCAAGAAATCTTTGGTCACGAAGGGCTAACAAAAGGTATGTATTAAGTCCTTCACGATGGAGAGGTTTGATGGCAATCTGAACCAGGCCGACATTGACATAATTGAATTTATGTTTGAGGTAAAGGTCTTGTAAAGACCTAAGGTCAAAGGGTAATTTCTTTAGTTTATGGGGTGAAGTTTATAGTTTGTTCAATTGTTTTGATGGTTTCAAAGGAAAGCTAGTCTTTTTCATAAACTTCATTTTGTGAAATTTTTTGCATGTCCCATTTTTTGAGTCTTTTGTCAAGATCAGTTATTTGTTCATCATAATGGAGCACATTATAACTTGTGCTTACCTCACTTGCCAATCTCATCGACATGGAGTGGGATAGACGACTCATTGTTTAAGATATCTTAAGCTAGGGGTAACCTCCTAGATCTAGTCATTTGAAGGGATATTTTCAACTTAATTTGGGCACAAACGTGGTCTTACACTCTCATCTGCCACTCCTCCCAAAAGTCCAAAGGCTTATACTCCATCAAAAACTAAAAATAAACGATTACACAAAAGAAAAGAAATTTGCAAAACAAAATAAACCGAATTTATCACCACCGTGGCTCTGATACCAAGTAACATGATCGATCTACACCAAAATCCAAGAAAATAGTGTTCTCCTGGTAGTACTTCCCCTTGGAGTTGTATCGGTCCGGTTGCCTGGATCCAGAACCCCCTTCTGGTTTTGTGGCTACCATTACTTGTCAAAATTGGTACATCCACATAACTCTGGTGATTAATGTCTCATTCAAATTTTCAGCCATTGCACTTGTTGACTCTGGAGCCCAACTCAATTGCATCAATGAAGATGCCATTCCAACCCAGTTCTATAAAAGAATGACCCAACGTCTCAACATTGCTAATGGGTCTGGGTTAAATGTCCAATATAAATTATCAAATATCCACGTCTGCAACAGTGGCTTGTCTTCCCCAAAATTTTATTTTAGCAAAAGATCTCGACCAAACCATAATTCTTGGTCAACCTTTCTTAGAAAAAATTAAACCCTTCAAAATAACACAAGATGGTATTACAACAAAATTTCAAGGTCATAAAATTGTTTTCCCTTTCTTACAAGCTCAAAATCCTATTAATCAAAATGTTAACAAAACCAAACAACTAAACTTTCTCAAAACTGAACTTCTCCATCAACAAATCTCTGAACACCTTAAAAAACCCAAAACCATTCACCAAATTAACCAAATTCAGTCTAAGTTCGAACTTGACCTGTGTTCCGACGTTCCTGATGCCTTTTGGCGTCGAAAACAGCATATGGTATCCCTTCCCTATGCTTCGGGATTTTTCGACCTTCAAATACCTACCAAAGCCCGACCCGCTCAAATGAACCAAACTCTTTTAGAAACATACAAAGTTGAAATTAATGATCTCTTGGCAAAAAAACTCATTCGGCCTAGTACTTCCCCTTGGAGTTATACAGCTTTCTATGTCAACAAAGCTATCGAAATTGAATGTGGTACTCCCAGGTTGGTTGTCAATTACAAACTCCTAAACGATGCCCTTCAGTGGGTTAGATATCCAATCCCAAACCAAAAAGATCTTTTACAAAGAATATATCAAGCTAAAGTCTTTTATAAATTCGACATAAAATTCGGATTCTGGCAAATCCAGATTTATGAAAAGGATCGTTATAAAATGGCTTTTACAACCCCTTTCGGCCTTTATGAATTCGACATAAAATCCGGATTTTGGCAAATTCAGATTCATGAAAAGTCTTTCGGTGAATTCTATTTTGGAAGCAGAAAGCTTTATACCATGCCTCTTGGTAATCATAGTAGGTGTATCCAGGAGGGTTATACGTGTAACTAAGAAAGTGATCACCAGGATATGTGCGATACTTTACTTAGAACTAATTCGTGCAGAATTAAAAATGAACAGATAAAAGAAACAAGAACATGAACTCAAAAAAAAAAAAAAAAAAAAAAAGTTGCTTAACCAGATCTATTTTTCATAATCAAGAGGCACGACTGTAGGCTTTGATCTGAAGATAGAACAAGAAGCAAGCTGTATGCAAGATGAAATGCAGGAAATAATGATGCAATTTGAAAATAAACTTTACTAATATTTGGAGATATTTGTTACAAGGTTTGGGTAGGCTTAGGTCAGAGGATTTGAGAAGAAGAAGGGTATTTGGATCTTTGATGAAGCTTTGGGTTGATGAAGCTAACTTTTGAGAGCGATCGAACTTGTAGGGGACTGATCGGACCTTGGAGTAGTTGTTGAAGACCGACGGAGTACTTGGAAGTCCGACGGAGCTTGAAGATCTTGAAGGACTAAGAGAGGCGATCCTTGGGGAGCTTCTCTCTCTTAATTCTAACCCTTGGGAGAATTTTTACAAGTCATTTAGGAGAAGGAGTAGAGCTCATTTTATAGAGTAAGGAGTCACATTTACATTTCATTTGGGTTTGTGGCTGTATGAATAAGTGGTTTGTAGTAAGGAATTAAAACGAAAGATTTAGTTTTTTTCTTTTATTTTCGTAAAATGAAAAAATACTGAAAACCTTAGGAGAATTAATAAATAATTAAATACAATAGCCTAGGTCTTATCCCAAATACAACCTCATATAGAGTCGATTAGAGAGCGAGATTTCATGCAGCTGATCTCATTTAATTTTTCTTTTTTTTTTAGAAACCGGTCTCATTTAACTGGAATCTTCCAGACTTGCTAGTGTTGATTTTTTTTTTCCTGAACCAACCAAATACTGGTCCGCCCAGCCACGCCGAATCGCTTAAGAAATTCGGAATCTAATCACGTCGACGGAAAGGACATCCTCACTCCTCAGGCGAGAGAAGCAATCTTTATTGTTCTTTATAATTTTCGTTTGATTTCCTCTTCCCAAAGTTCCGAGCGAGCGAGAGAGAAAGAGGATTGGAGTTTCAGAAGACAGTGAAACCCTCGTTCACGGGCTTCTCTTCTCCTCATTTCCTCTCCCTTTCTCTCTTATTATTTTCTTTCCTTCAATTCAATTCTTCTCCTCTACAAGCTTGATTACTGAGGCCCATGAAGCCTTTTTGATTTCTTTTTGGGGGAAGATTTTGCGTTCCTTGATCTGCTGTTCAATATAGATGGATTTCGTTGAATTAGAGGCGATCGAAGGCCTTCGTTGGTCATGGAGCGCGTGGCCGGCTTCCAAATCCGAAGCTTCGGCTCTGGCGATCCCTTTGAGCATCATGTGTACTCCATTGATGCAATTCAACGAGCTCCCTCTTCTCCCTTATGATCCTCTCATATGTAATCGTTGCGGTGGTGCTTTGAATCCTTACGCCCGTGTCGATTACAAGTCCCGCCTTTGGGTTTGCCCCTTTTGTTATCAAAAGAATCCATTCCCTCGTTCTTATGCTGGAATCGGAGAGAATAGTCTTCCTGCTGAGCTTTTCCCAACTTACAGCACTGTCGAATACCTTCATGCTCGGAAGAACCCATGTCCCACATCAACTCCCAGTTCTAGTTCGAATTGGGTTCAGAATGGGTTGCTGTCTTCTTCTTCTTTGGTTTCTTCTTTTTCTTCGTCTTCTTTGTCTGGTGTTGATTCACGGGTTAGTGGGCCTGCGTTTGTGTTTGTCATCGACACTTGCACTCCAGAAGAGGAACTTCGGGCGCTCAAGAATGAACTGTTGCTTGTTGTGGATCAGCTACCAGAGAATGTGCTGGTTGGGCTGGTCACATTTGACTCCATGGTTTTTGTTCATGACCTTGGCTTTGCTGACTGTTTCAGGGCTGTAATGTTTCATGGCGAACGCCAACTCTCTTCTGATCGGGTGCGTACCTTCTGGCTTCTAATGGATCATTATACTATTGTAGTGCTCTCTTCTCCACACCTTTTTTGTTTTCTCATAGGGTACGAAGTTTAAACAAATGATATTATAGTTCTTTTAGTCCAGAAATATGGTGGAGCATAACCATTGTAAAAGTAAACCAATAAAAAAAAAATCGGACAGTTTTCTACTCTTGAAACATTGTATAGAATCATATTGTTTTGTCCATAGATCATTTCTTACGAGCGATCGAATTTAGCCAGTTTGGTCAACTGTGATGAGTCGAGAACTTGTAGAACCATTGCTGGATTCTTTGTGCAAAAAAATCATTAAATGCGAAGTGATATCTTCCAAGACCTGTTGATTGTCCCTAAGCTACGGAGTAATCTGGTTCTAGTAAGAGCTTCTCAGTAAAAAATAACCCTGTCAGTACCCAGCTTGGCTGCTTTGAACAGCCTCATTCTCAAGGAAAAGCATCTGGAACCTTTGAGAGGGGGGGGGGTGTGAAGCATCTTTTTATGAATGACTTGGGCAACGCTTGCTGCTTAGAGGTGGTGGTCTCTCTATGTTTGTTTCTGATTCATCATTGTCCTGAAGTCTGATTGGGTCTTTTTTGGTAGATGAATCCGTCCCCAGATAGTTTTTTACCTCTAGCATGCCTTAGTCAATCCTTAAAACTGCAATGTGAGAGACATAGTGGAACTATTTTCAAAATTTCCAGAGCCTGAGAATAGTTTTGACTGTTTCAGTTGATGATTGAGGCTATAGGATGCACCTTACTCAAGGTGTTTTACAGAATGCATCCTGAAATAAAGAGAAATTCTGGCCGATAAATATGGAAAAGCGCATTAGCTGATGTCATTAACATATTTTAATGTCTTATGATGGGAAAGTCCTTTCCACTTTCTGGTGCAGTTACATGATAGTAGGGGCTTAAGATTATTTAGTTAATTTTTCTGATCTTTTTATGTTATGGAAGTTTGACATGCATAGGAGGTTTTATTGTATTTTCTTTGTTTACTTTAGTTTTCATATTCAGTTACATAGGAGAATAGGAGTCTTTGCTTATTTATATTTTAACCATTGAACGAAAGTAGTAGATTTGAAGAATTGTATAAAATTTTCATTGATGTTGTTGCCAAGAGCTGCATGTGTGCAAGTTCTGCACTTCATCTTCTCAGTTAGGGGCTTAACTGAGAGAGTTTTTGTTTTTGAATTGTTTGTTCCTATTGGGAGCATTCATGCACTTTTGGATTAGGTGTTATTTTGTTATGCTTGCTGTTATGACTGTGCTGCCATGGTGCCTCTTCATCATGTGTTACTTTTGTTTACCTACCATCAACCTACATAGAGGCTTAACCGGGAGTAGTTTTTGTTTTTGAATTGTTTGTTCCTGTTGGGACCGTTCATGCACTGTTGGATTAGGTGTTATTTTCCGGTGTTTTTTTGTAATGACTGTATTGCCATGCTACCTCTTAATTTAATTTTGCTAAGAAAAAAATCTTGGTAATTTGCTGATGTTAGTGAGAAATAACTATGCTGATTTCACCTTTAGGTGAAAGGTCAGGAAGAGAATTATCCCTGCCTTACCAACACAAATGGCAAGCTCTGTTCACATTGGACCATTAACATCTTCCAATTTTCTTGTTTTGTAGACATGTACAATAGCAATTGTTTTCTCAGACCTAGCATGTGACACAAATCTGTCCTATTCCAAACTTTCAGATCCAGGAGTTGTTGGGCATTTCCTATCCTAAGCATGAACAATGTGGAAAGTTGTCAGCTATCCAAAAGCAGGGCTTTCTGCTTCCACTTTCTGAATGTGAGTTCAACCTCACCACAATAATTGAAGAGATCCATTCTTCAGTGCAGGCGTTGTCTGGCCATCGTCCTCTAAGATCCACTGGAGTGGCTATTTCGGCTTCCATTGGACTCTTAGAAGCATGTTTATCCAAGATAGGTAGTCGAGTCATGGTTTTCACATCTGGTCCTGCGACTGTCGGCCCTGGGATAGTAGTAAAGTCTGATTTGGGCAATACCATCCGGACCCACCGAGATCTTGTTAATGGTCATGCCAAGTTTTATGAGAAATCCTGCAACTTCTACAAGCAGTTAGCTCTGAGGTTATGTGATTCATCTATTGTCCTTGATTTGTTTGCTTGTTCTCTTGATCAAGTTGGAGCAGCAGAGTTAAAAGCCCCAGTTGAGAGCTCAGGTGGCTTCATGATGCTGGGGGAGTCATTTGAATCAGATCAGTTCAGAAATTGCTTAAGACACATTTTTAGCCGTGATGCTGATGGCCACCTAAAGATGTGCTTTGATGCGACAGTGGAAATAGTAACCACAAAAGAGGTAATGATCTGTGGTGCCCTTGGTCCTTGTGTTTCTCTTCAAAGAAAAAACAGTGCAGTGAGTGTGAATGAGATTGGCCAGGGGGGTACCAATTTGTGGAAATTGGGTACACTTACAAACAAGACATGCATCACATTTTTCTTTGAAGGGGGTGATGAGCAAAAAATACCACCTGGGTCAGCGTTCTTCGTTCAGTTCATAACTCGGTACCAGGATGGGAACATGGGACTTCGTTCACGGGTGACAACTGTAGCCAGAAGATGGGTTCTGATCCGCTCACCAGAAATTGCCTCTGGGTTTGATCAAGAAACAGCTGCTTCAGTCATGGCCAGACTTGCCATCCACCGAGCTGAGCGATTTTGTGCTCGAGATGTTATCAGATGGCTGGATAAGACATTGGTTCAATTTGCCTCAAAGTTTGGGGACTACATTCAGGAAGACCCGTCTTCATTCCGAGTGGCTTCCAACTTCTCCTTGTACCCGCAGTTCATGTACTATTTAAGGAGGTCACAGTTCATCGATGTCTTTAACAGCAGTCCCGATGAAACTGCATTCTTCCGGCTGATGCTTAACAGGGAAGGGGTGACTGGGTCCATGATCATGATTCAGCCTACCCTTTTCCAGTACTCCTTTGATGGTCCACCAGTTCCAGTCGTCCTTGATGTTAGCTCCATTTCTCCAGATGTAATTTTGCTTTTTGATTCGTACTTCAATGTGGTTATTCATTATGGATCTAAGATAGCACAGTGGAGGAGGCTTGGTTATGACAAGGACCCAAATCATGTGAACCTGAGTAAACTGTTGGAAGCTCCAGAGATCGATGCAGCTCAAGTGGTAGCGGAGCGCATTCCAGTACCCAAACTTATAAAGTGTGACCAGCACAGCAGCCAGGCAAGGTTTTTGCTTGCCAAGTTGAATCCTTCTGTTACCCAGAAGTCCATGTACACAGTTGGCTCAGAGATCATATTTACAGATGATGTAAGCATACAAGTATTTATGGATGATCTGCAAGCATTGGCAGTGCAAGGGTGAAGAAGATGGAGGTCTGTCCTTTTTATTTTTGAAGTACAAATCATTTTATACTGCTTTGGAGAATGAAATTGTAGTTGTTCATTTGTAAGATAGTTCCGTGGTTCTTATTGTTTACAGGTGTTAGTACTGCAAAATTTTCTTTTTCCCTGTGGAAATGTTTCTATTTCTTATTGCTTGGGGTCCAAAATCTGCACTGACAGGATATGTTATGCCAGGCTGATGTGGTGGAGCATTTGGATTATCTATTTATGCAGCTGACTTGTCATCGTCAGCCCTTATTTTGTAGGACATGTGCAACTGAAGTCTGCGTGCATTATGACCCTCCCCATTGAGGCAGGATCTTGGCGCAACAGTAAGGTTTCTCCATTGTGACCTTTTGTCGCGCGTTCGAGTCCGGAAACTGCCTCTCCATGAAGTGGTGTAAGGCTGTGTACATTATGACCCTCCCCAGACCTGGCAGTGGTGGGAGCTTCCTGCACTGGGTACGCCGTTTCTTATATGTGCAACAGAAGTTGGCTTCTCGTCTGAGGTTGTCTTGCTGCAGTGTCCAGTCATATGCATGTTTAATGATCTTCAAGCATTTGGGTCTGTGGTTGTCTTGCTGCATGGTCCGGTCATGCACTTGTTTAATGATCTTCAAGCATTTGGGACCGATAGAGCCTCTGCTCCTTGGAAGTGAAGCCTTATGGATGTGAATTTTCAAGAAAGAGAATTTGAAAGAACCTCACTGAATGAACTTCAGTTATCATCCTGAAAATCGAATTTCTCATGAGTGCTTTTCTAATGAAAGGGTCCGACGTCAATTGATTCCTCCATTGCACAAGTTGGTCCTCAGTTTGTCTTCCTAAATCCAAAGGTGGCTTGGGGCTGCGTTGAGTCAAGAACATGAATCGGGCTGGCATCCTTAATCTTGTGTGAAAATTGGCTTCCAAAGCTAAAAGCATTTGGGTTACATGGGCCTACTCTCGGTATTTAAAGGAGATTCTATATGGACTGTCGCTGCACCCAGGATTGGTCGTGGGCCTTGGCATCAGATTCTGAAGCATGGAAGCATTGCTGCTAATGTAATCTGGTCTAGGATTGACGATGGCTCCTCCACTTCCTTGTGGCTTGATAGTTGGCAACCCTATGGGGTTTTGATCCTTACCTATGGAGACCGAATAAGGTTTGATACAGGCTTGAACAGGATGGCCCTTGTCTCTGATATTATTCTTGATGGGGATGCAGTAACTTGGATGGAGATAAGCTCGGGATTCTTCTCTTTTGCTTGGGATTTGGTCTGCCCTAGAGCCCCTGTTGTTCCTTGAAACAACATTGTCTGGTTTAAAGGAAACATCCTTCGTCACAGCTTCATCGCCTGAAGGGCACTCACACTTTCTCTCCCCACTCGGTGCTTCCTCCGGGAGAGAGGAATCATATCCTCTTCCAACTGTTGCCTTTGCTGGAATGGGCAAGAAGATGTGCCTCACTGCCTCATCTCTTATTTTTTTTGGTCCTTTTCGGCTTCTGTCTCATTCAGAATGCACTCACTCTATGTGCCGCCCCACCATCCCTTTTGATTGAAGTGGCAATGGATCCGATCATATTTTGTTGGTAAGACCGTGTGGGACAGATTGGAAAGCAAGTCTTCTGTGCGGTGATATACCACTTCTGGAGAGTGACATCATACGATGGACATCGAAATCCTGAACTGTAAAAGCAAAGATTTGGTCCATTCTCTGGCACTTGGGACTCCTTCCCTAGGAACCAGCACATATGTCTTCTAGGAACATAGTCCTTCATACTCAAGGGAGGGAGACCTCTTGATTTGTATCAGTTTCTTTCCTTTCTTTTTGCTCCTCCTTCCAGGGGTGCTCCGTGTTTGTATTCTTGGGGTTGTTGAATATGAATTCTTGGGTTAGGTATGCGCAGCTTTTCTTTTATCTATTTATTTCCTACGTTGCTTTCCTAAGTAGGTTGCCTGCCTTGGCATTTCAATTCTTCTGGGAAACCTTCAGTTGAAGAACTAGGAGCTTGTCTCACCTCTCAATTGAACCAAAGAAGCATTCCTTTTGTTCTCTCTCTCTAGCTGGGTAACTCCTATGTGGTGATTTCCAAAATTATTGCAATCTAATGGATTCAGTGACAATTTCTCTTGAGTCCCAAAAACAATACCAAACATAACCTTATGGTCTTTATCCCCACTACATGGGGTCGACTACAAGCATCCGATATGAAAAAAAGAAAATAAAGAAGCAAAAAAATAAGAAAATAGAAGTAAAAAGGAGCTAAGAGAAGCAAATAAGCCAGAAATCGAAGATGCATCACAGGAACATCCCTTACATGGTGTCGGTTAATCGGGTCCTTGTCCTTCACAAAACTCTATCCATGGTCATACTAGAATTGAGTTCTACCATATGCATGTCTTTTTTCAATACTTCATTTATAGTCATTTTAGGCTTGCCCTTACCTCATTAATAATATTAATAGGTTCTCATGGAGCTTGTCGTGGATTGGTGTTTTCTAATACAATCTTCCTTACTCTATCTCTCATGAGTCTTGCCGCACAGTCCTCTTAGCATTCTCATCTCAATTACACTCAGTTTAGTCAAATCACTCTTTCTGACTGCCTAACACTCCGCTCCATATGTCATAGTTAGTCATACCATTGTCCTATAGAATTTACCCTTAAGTTTATCAGGCATTCTTTTGTCACATAACACTCCTGACGCATCTCTCCATTTCATCCATCCCACTTTAATTCTATGGGTAATATCATCCTCTATATCCCCCTTTTGTTAAAGATGGACCCCTAGGTATTTAAAACAGTCACTCTCGGGTAGCTTTCATTCCCCAAGTTTCACCACTCCTTCCCTCCTCTAGTTTGACTGAAGGGGCATTATATACTCAATCTTCGTTTTGCTTATCATAAAACCTCTTCATTATAAGTTTGATCTCCATAGCTCCAGTTTATTATTAATTCCTTCCACCGTTTCGTCTATTAATCATTCTGTGGGCACTCAAGTCTCATCCAAGTTTTATTGTATTTTCTACACTAGAACTGTAGGGTTCTTTCACCCATTTTTTCAAAATAAAAACCAAGGGTATTCGGTATTTGATATAATTCAAATCGACACAGGCCAATTTGAATCAGGATCAGACCGATCCAAGACCAATTCCAATATCTTAAACCATGCTTCACAGTTCACACAGACAAAACACAACAAAATGTATGAAAGGAAAATAATAATTAGAAGAAAGATGAAAATATTCAAAATTAATTGATGCTTATTTGATAGAATTACTAATGATCCAAAAGCAATCCTTGTACAATTATTCCCGCTTGCTTAAGAGTTGTAGAGACTCTCTCTCTCTCTATGCATCCTTGGTGCTACTGGAGTCGCTGTGCCTCGGCTGCTCTGATGAAGACGAAGGGGAACTCACTGTGCTCCGACACCGACAGCCATCGGTTGCTGTTCTCCTTGTTGATCCCAACACTCCCGCAGGTCACTTGGCAAGACTCGCATACATTGGGGCAGTAGACGATCCTATACGTTGGGCTATCCTGGCTAATCCTCTCGATCTGGAACCAGTTCCTCACGGTTGATGATCCTGGGTACCCTGGCTTCCCTCCCAGTGTCACATACCTCATCGAATCCCTCGACTCTGATGATTCCTCCTCCTTCCTCGCTTCCACCTGCCACACCCTATTGTTCATCCCTGAGAACCCAACGTTCAAGTCCATCGATTCTTGAATCTTCATTTCCCCCTCCTCAATCTCTCCCAGGAACCTTGCTCCTGCGGCTGCTGGGTGTTGCGACGATGCTGGAGAGAATACCACGGGGGTACCCATGTTCATGTCGTAGGAGCTCTGTTTTATTGTTGGGGTTTGGGTCGTGTGGCTGCTGTGAGAGGTGGATCTCTCTCTCCTGTCCAGGAAGACACCGCCACCGCCGCCTTTCCTGATGGCAGAGACGATGTAGTATGGCATCCCTGCTTGGAGCTCATTGCCGTCTGTGTCGAGTACTGCTGTGGAGCGGGCGTGGTGGTGATGAGAGTGGCTGGAAATGGAGTTTGTGTGGACAAGGGAGGCCAAAATCAAGAACCCAGAAAGGAAAACTCTGTTCCACATGATTGCCGAGGGAGAGGAAATACTATTTAGCTAGTAAACTGGGATGACGAATTTGTGTTAGGAGATGGAAGGGAAGGTTATGCTTGGGGCATTTTATAGGGTGCTGAGGTAAACGAATTTGATCTGATTTTTCCAAGTTTAAAGGATCTGGGTGACATGTATTGAAGAAATTGCCCGATTTAATCTGTATTTAGAGTGAAGTGATTGGGATCTGCCAAGTATTGGAACGAAAACCACTCTGCTGTTAACAAGTGGTGGACTTCTGAGCTTCTTTTAGCCTCTGCCTCTTTCTTCTTTCATTTG
Organism: Macadamia integrifolia; assembly: GCF_013358625.1. Lineage (NCBI taxonomy): Eukaryota > Viridiplantae > Streptophyta > Magnoliopsida > Proteales > Proteaceae > Macadamia > Macadamia integrifolia. The sequence goes on from NC_056562.1 coordinate 30,290,703, forward strand.
TTCTATTCTTCAGTTTTCATTTTCATTTTTCATCTTATTTTCCTTCCTTCATTTATCATTTCTTCATTCCCCGTTTTTTCTGTTTACATCTCTGTTTTTTCTTATTTTGTTTTGTTGGATCCATGTAGTCAACCCCATTAAGTTGGGATAAGGCTTAATTTTTCCTTCTTTCTTGTTGTTATTAATCCTACACTGGATCTTTCAAGGTTGGCTGAATTATCACTTAGGACAGATCATAGAATGCCCCACTCATACACAATCTCTTTCCAAAGTTGTTTGCATCTCATGCCTGAGAGCCATAGTTGTCTGAACACCAAAACTGGGAACCTACAGACAAAGCAGGCATACAGGGGTCGATGTTAGATGTGATAAATCAATATGAAAGCTGCTGATGAGACTAAGGCTGCTTTCGGTAGTCAAACGTTTTTTCGTTTTATGGGATCAAGAAAATGGAATTTTTCATTCATGTTCACTGTTTTTTTTTTTTTTTTCGAAATGAAAGGGGAAATTTTTGCTCAGAAGCTTCTAAGTTAGCACTCTATATGGTACTAACATAGAGATGCTATAACAATTTCATAGGGGGTGGCAACAGTTTTACTTGACCACTTGTAACTGTACTATGAAATACATATTTTAGTTTTTTTTTTTTTAAATTAGATATTGTGTGTTCTAATACTATAAGTTATGTGTAGAATAAATTATATTAGACAAAATATACAATAAGGTATGACATACATTCACAACTGAGGGTTCTATGCCAAATTACCGTTGTGTTTTATACAATCTAAAGGTTCCAATATGTTTAGAGATGCATAATTAAGAGTTTCTTGAAGTTTCAAACCCAATCATTATTAATTGACAAATTGAAATGTTCAAACGAAACATGTGGCCAAAATGTACTAGATTTCAACCTAGCTGAATTCTAAACCATTGAACTATGTTAGGTTATGTTTTACCAAAAAAAAAAAGTTTGGTGCTCCCAGCGTTTGAATTGCCCATATGGATGGAATATGTGCAATGGGTCATGTTCAAAATATGTTGAGAAATTTCTATCACTCCCCGGCATATATTTACTTAAACTCTTTTATATTAAATTAATTTTCTGATTCTCTTGGGAAAGTAAATTTCCATCTCTCTCATCAAAAATAAGAAAAGAAAAAAGAGGGTTTCTTTAAAGGCAACGTGATTCCTGCACGAGTGTGGGGATAGGAATCCGAAACACATGCAAACCAGCATAAGTATCAACAACTAGGGATTTCCATTTCTCATGGGGTGGGTGGTCATTTCCCCCTCACTCTGTTTGGGTGTAAACGCCAAAAAAAAAAAAAAAAAAATCGTAACGGTATGGATGGAAAGAATAATGTTGGATCAGTGTTTCTTGAGAATTAATTACTTATAGCTGCCATTGTAACCGTTTTAGAAGTCAAACCCCTGGCGGGGATTACAAGGCCATGGGTCGGGCCACAGACGACCCGGGTCTGGTCAGAAACCAACAGACACCAATCTTAAGCATATGATCACTCCTCAGATAAGATAACCCACCGTCCCCGCATGGCCGCATCCTCCCAGTCACAATTTCCATGTCCGAACCCTTCACGAGTTCACATACTAATGGGAGTTTTGGCTTCCATTAATGGTAAGATCTCTCGGCGACGATAAATTTCAGAATCGGCCCTCTTCAAAGCCTTGAAGATGCATTTTGTTCATCTTCAACCATAACCTAGCAGAGATATGATGGCCTCTTCTGTCGAAATCGATTGCTTCAGAGTCATTCCCCTCTCACTTCCTTCGATTTTTCCTTGCCAGTATGGCCTGTCATCGAATACCCTAGCATTCGCTCAATCTGCCTCGCAACTGAAAGTAAGATTAACTTGTGATGGACCCAGATCCCTCGTCCGGGTTCCTCGGGAACGAAGGTTTAGTGTATACAGAAATTGTCGGATACTTACGGCTGTCTCCAGAGCTGAAACTAATCAGGTCGATGAAGGAGAAGCCAAAGAATTATCTCCGGTGAGTCTCATATATTGATCTTTCTTCGTTTTCTTTGATTTCTATTTTAGTCTCTCTTGAATTGTTCAAGAATGGAACTCTGAGATGGGTTATGGTGTAGGAAGTCGACAAAGGCCCTAACTCCGGAAAAATGGATAATGATTTAGTATCTTCTGAGCCTCAGCAGAAGAAAGGTAGTCAGTTGAAGAAAAGAATCGTTTTCGGGATTGGGATCGGAGTTTGCGCTGGTGGGGTTGTGTTAGCAGGGGGTTGGGTTTTCACGGTTGCCCTGGCTGCTGCTGTTTTCGTCGGTGCACGAGAGTATTTTGAACTGGTCAGAAGTCGCGGAATTGCCGAGGGGATGACACCTCCTCCCCGATATGTTTCACGGGTTTGCTCTGTTATCTGTACTCTCATGCCGATAATGACATTGTAAGTTCTCTTTTTAGGCTCTCTCTCTCTCTCTCTTGTATTGTTAAATCATATGGTATTGGAGTCTAGAGAATAGTTAGATTTATGGTTTGAAGATTCGACCTTCATTAATGCCCCAGAAGGGAGGAGTTATATGTTATGGACTAGAGGGGCCAGACATGGGTAGAGTGAAATTTACTTGGCAGTTGAACTGGTGAGAAAAGGCATGGATGGCCTTGGTTTAGCAACCAATAGTTGAATGAGGAAACGGATTCATGTAGCTGGACTCATTTAGTTGGCCTTTCCCAACTTTATTTGTTTATTTATTTTTTTGAGAGGGAGTTACACTTTAATTCAGGACTTTATGGACCCAAATTGGCCAATAATATTGACTGTTGATGTTTTACAAGTTTTTGTTATGGAATAAATTATTGTTCAAGAAATGGAGTTATAGATTTAGAATTTACGAGCGAACAACAACCATATCTGGGTTCAAGTCGGGAGAGTTTCCTGTTGACATGAGAGGAAGATCCTAGGCTGTCATACAGTTCAGGAGGAGCTACAAACACCACTGTCCCGTTAACTGCTGAGGTGGCTATACACTGAAACAATGACTGAATTTAATAGATTGAGATTTTGAATATTAATGAAAAAATTCATTAGGGGAGGTAAAATGTGTCATTTACCAAGTGAAAGAAAAAGGGAGAATTTCATTTTCTCCCTTGAAGTTAGCCTATAATATCAGATTATCCTCAAATACAACTTTCTTCTTGTACCCAATAAAGTGAAAGTGCCATATAAAAAATTATTGCTTTCGGCCCCTTTCCAATATTGATTACATTAATCGATATCTTCCCTTTCTCCATCCACCATTGCCATCATCATCAAACAGTTCAAATTTTGCTTAGATTAACTAAGAAATTTAGATTTTGAGTTCCAGATCTATGTGCTATATAGAGCTACGTGTGGTTTCCATTTTCATCCTTAAACCTTTTTATCTGTGCATACATGTTGGGATCAATGATTTTTCCTGTCATCCTACATCACCATGCTTGTAGGTGAGAAAAGGTGGACTGCCCTCTGTTACCTTAATCCTTTAGTTTGATTTCCTTCTTATATTCTGTAGGTTTACTGATGGACTTCATTACGATCGTGAGTTGGTAGGAGTATCCATGTTTCTTCCTTGAACTTCTCGAGATTGGAAAGACAAATCAACAAGAGAACTATTCATGTCTGTGGCTTGTGGACCGCTTGGTAGCAATAGGTATTTGCTTCCTTTTTCAAGGATGGTCTGAAATCCTGGTAGCCTTGCCAAACCGAGTCGAAGATATTTTCGGTCAGCCATACTATTTCAAGAGAATGGCTGTTTTTAGTGGAGAATGACTCCCTACTCGATATGCTGGGGAATTTGGAAGGGAATGAACGACAAGATTCTTTTTCCCCCTCTCTTTTGTTGAGGAAAGAGAGATTCCAGACGTAAATACGGTGTATCTACTTCTTGTTGATGTAAGGTAGGATCACATAGGACATAACCTCAGGCAGGATCTAAAAATCAAGTCTGAAATAGGTGAAAATTGAGAACTCACACATTGGGGCTCGGATGAGCTTGAAATATGGGGTGAAAGTGGCCAGTAATATCCCCAAACTATCCTCTAAATTTGGCTTGAACTCACCAAGTAGGTACGAAACCAATCACTATCACGGATACCACAGACAGGAAAAATAAGGTTTCAAGAGTTCAACATGGAGAAAACATGTGGCCTACAGACCTGACCACCAATGGGCACCAAGGGCTATTTCAATTGCTTCTCTTATGGCGATGAACAAGTCCTTAAAAGGCTTGAGTGAATGGCGACAGATCTAAGAGATCTGGTTTTCTACCAAGAGACAGCTGGTACCTTATTACAGTCTGTTGTTAAAAGCCTGTGGCTGATTTGTAGTGGTGCCTCAGATTGACAGCCGGCACTTATTATAATTAGCCATAACTTGTTAATCTTTTTGCATGGATCCTAGCGCTCGTCCTTGCTTGGAATCTCCATGTAGCCGACCCCATTAAGTTGGGGGTAAGGTTTTGGATGTTGTTGGTGTTGTTGGAGAGAAATCCTCGCAATGGCTTGGATCGAATTCTGGTTTTGGGCTGATCTTCAATCTTCAATGTATGATGGTCTTCAAGGCTTCAAGTAGGCTTGATTTGGTCACTCAATCACTCAATAACAAAGGTAAAACCGAAAATAAAGGAAGGGAAGAGGATGAGAAGAGATCATAGAAGGAGGGTAGGGGAATGGCTACCTCAGCCTGGGTCTCTCACCCTCAAGTATCCCAGTTGATGAAACAAACATATTTCAGGTTTAGGAATTAGCATTGCTCACAGAATAACTTTTCATTCATTGGCTAAGCATTACAATTGATTAGGGCTCCTTTTATACCCTTGGCTAGGCTTTTAAAACTTTGGAAACAATTGAATTAGACTACTAAACTGAAATAGGAAACTAATCTAAGGATCTAGACTTCCCTAATTACAAGACTTGTAGGCTAAGAAAGAAATAGTTAGGGAAACAAATCTGTTCAAGACTAAAAGGCCTAAGGTTTGCTTACTTGCCAAGACGAAACCAAAATAGAAACAAATCTTAGACAATAAAAAAGGAAACAAGAAATTCAAGATTTCTGTAACCGATGGAAGACAAGAGACTTCTAGAAGCTGCTGATTTTCTGGATCGATGGTTGTGGTAGAGGACTTCTAAAAGGACCATATGGGGCACCAGCACTGTTCACATGAACAGTAATTCATAAACAATATTTTTTGTCCACTCTCTTCTTCCTTATGTTTTGATCTACGTCAGTTGTTGTCTCTCTGGATGGCTTCCCCTAAATCTTCTGATGACGTACCCAAGAATCCTTCTGAGATGATTTTATATCCATCCTACGTGGCTTAAACTCTTCATATTTTTCTGTTTCATATTTTTTCTGTGTGATTTATGAAATGATAATCCTAGATGGGGAAGATACTACATTTACACTGAAGTATTTTGGACAGACTTCAATGATTTTCCATTTCTGTTGTTCATAGATTAGGAAAATAAAAAGAAAAAAGGAGATATCTTTATTACCATAGAGCATAACCGTTGAGCTACAAAAAAAATGCAAAATCTACCTTCAACACTTTCTAGTCCAAACCTAGTGTTCCCATCTATGGTCCAGAAAATCCATTGCATATGATCATCGGCCTTCACCATATCTCTATTGTTGGAAGCACAGTGAGTCTTGCTTCATACTCTAGAATAAGGGCACTTTGTGGTTATGGGAGTAACAAATTACATTTAAGAACCAACAGTGCCCCTTTGGTGGATGGATAGTGGGACTTCTCCAGCATAGAGGCATGTACCTTGGACCAAATCTAGATCTGCTACCAACCAAGCCAGTAAGCAGAAGCCTATTACTTCTTTCGCACCTTCAACATTCCTTATAGCATTCTGGGTGAAGGCAATTGGTCCAGGGACACAAATATCTTTATTACGGCTAGGACATATCTCCCATTCTAATGTTAATTTTTTTTTCTTTATCTTTGGTCAAAATTTAACCACTCTACTTTGGATGGTAAGAGTTAGAGAAAACTGTTCTTTGGATGCTTTCCGTCTTGTTTCTTGTCTGACACATCTCCTCCATGCAATTCTATCCTTGATTAAAGTACAATGTAACGAGTGAAGCACATTCATTTATTCTCTTTCAATCATGTCATTCATATCCATTGTGTTAAGACTCATCTCTACCATCCTGATGATTAGCTGATACTTCATCTTTTGTTGTTTCCAACCTGCATCTATGAACTGTTATCAGTTACTCTGGCTATTGTTTTCTCGTAACTCTTTTGCTGCTTGTTTTGGTAAGACATAAAATGACTCTTAATTTTGAAAACCATTCGATTTGTTTTTTAAGTTTGTTTTGGTATATAGTTCTTTAGTTTCATGGACATCCTTTTCATTCATTCTTTTCCTAATATGTGAAGCAAATTTTATTATTGGCATTTTTGGTTTTTTTACTGATTAGTTTTGCCAAACAATGGTCAGGTATTTTGGTCAAATAGATGTTTCTGTGACTTCAGCTGCTTTTGTGGTTGCAATGGCATTGCTTTTACAGAGAGGAAATCCTCGTTTTGCTCAGCTGAGTAGTGCCATCTTTGGGTTATTCTATTGTGGTTATCTTCCATGTTTCTGGGTTAAGCTTCGGTGTGGTTTAGTAGTTCCAGCATTAAATACTGGTAAGTTATCATGCACCCTATCCCACCCCGACTCTGTGCATCATTGTTATATATTGTAAACTCAAATTCTCTCTGTTATTTCATGCAGTGTTGGTGAAAGTTTTGATTCCTGCAGGTTTACAGAGTGTAATATTTAAAAAGCTTAAATATAATGCTAGTAGAAAGTGAACTGTTACCTGTAACACCCTTGTTGAGACTAATGTTAATCGGGATTAGCGCTAGTTCCCTGGACCGATAGGGTCAATTCTGTCCTATCGGCCCAGTATTTTTAGTTAGGGTTTCTTCTTTATGTCTTGGGGGTATTCTTGTATTTTCATTCTTATGAAATAATATTAAGGTTAGGGAAAACCTGCGATCAAACTATTATGGTAAGATCGCAGGTCTCTTCTCATCTTTTGGGAGTCTCCTTCGGTTGTATCTCTCTCTTTTTCTTCTCTTCTCTCTTTCTTTTTCTTTTGGTTTGATTACAAGGTATCTGGGATTGTAACATGGTATCAGAGCCTCTATAATCAAATTAAGCTTTTCAAAATCCTCCTTGCTGATCTCGGTTTTGCGCTGAAATCTTCTGGTGTGCAGCCACCTATTGCTGCATCTACTATGGATTAAATCATATGGAGTGATTTATTTGGTGTATGGATCGTGCTCTATTGGTACTATGCTGAAGATTTGAAGAACTTGAACCACAGTCATGTTCTTCTCTCTTTATCGAACCCGGGTCTCTTGGGTGAAAGCCAGATATCCAGTCGATGTTGTTCAGGTTGGTTTGCTATTTTTCTTGGTATTTTTGGGTGAAAGCCAGATATTTGCGACTCTATTTGTGGGTGAAGTATTTTTAGGTGAAAGTCAGATATCGGCAACTCTATTTGTCTACTTTATTTGGTTCTCATGGCTGAGACCAAGTCTACTACCTCTGTGACTACTGCATCTGCCTTGGACAATGTCAATGTTAATGTCCAAATTACTTCTATTAAGCTCAAGGGAAGCTCAAACTACCTACTTTTGGCTCAATCTGTGAAGGTTTACCTTATGGCCAAGGATAAACTTAAGTATACTACTTCTGATTCTCCTTCATAATCTGACAAGGGTTGTGATGTATGGATGAAGGAGAATGCTTTGATTTTAATCTGGTTGTGGCATAGTATAGAACCAGATGTCGCTGCCAATGTCATGTTTCACTCTATTGCAAAGGGAGTATAGGACGATTTGAAGGAAACTTACTCTTAAGAAAAGAAAATGTCCCGTATCTATGATATTTATGAGAAGCTGTTCCAGTTTCGCCAGTTTGACAGATCTCTTTCAGAGTATTATAGTACTTTCAGGGGAATGGTTGAAGTTTTTTTTTTTTTTTTTTTTTTTTTTTAAACACATTTTAAAATTATTTGATCAAGATTCCAAATGTAGATTTTTTATTGGTAGGTGTATGTTTTGTTAACACTTGAGATGTATGGGATCAGCTTTACTCATCAAAAATAACCAAAACAAACAAAGCAAAAACACGAATCACAAACAAGGTTTGGATTTTGTCAAGGGTTTTAAGAAAGGGCTTTGAGAAGGAATCAAGGAACAAGGAAGAACCATTGATCCAGGCCACCATTTTGCTCCGGCAACGGTGAGCTTCATTCTTCTTTGACGGGAGTAGAAATATAGTGATGATCTTAGGACTTAGGCACTCATTTTGGCATCATAGAGGTAAGTATAATAAATACTTGTATTTTTTATGTCTTATTTTCTTTATATTTATAATT
>NC_056562.1:30299122-30309916 GCF_013358625.1 Macadamia integrifolia
ATCCTTCGGCTCTGATACCAAGTTGATGGAGAACCTTAGAGAAGGGAGGGGAAATCAGAGTAGAGAGGGGGAAAAGAAGGTTTACACTCACACATTCATTCAATAATCAAATTGCTCTCTAAATCTTCAGTCGATTACAACCAATATATAGGAAAATAGGAACATGAAATTAGAAACTTAACTGGAATGGAAACTAGCCTAAATTAGGAAACAACTATAAAAAAGAAACCAAAGCAAGGAAATAAATCCTACTCCTATGTTCAAGTTTGGAAACTAAAAGCATGAAATAAAATACTGGGTAAACTACTAATTTTATTTCCAACCCTTGTTGGACCAAAACCCTGGGCTGGACCGGTTCTTCTTGGCTCTTGGCTTCCAAAGCCGGTCATGCTGGTCCAACCAAGAAAGGGCAGCCATATCTGCATCAAGAATGCTTTGATTTTAATCTGGTTGTGGAATAGTATAGAACCAGATGTTGCTACCAATGTCATGTTTCACTCTACTGCAAAGGGAGTATGGGACGATTTGAAGAAAACTTACTCTTAGGAAAAGAAAATGACCGGTATCTATGATATTTATGAGAAGCTGTTCCAGTTTCGCCAGTTTGACAGATCTCTTTCAGAGTATTATAGCACTTTCAGGGGAATGGTTGAAGAACTTAATGTTTTTCAACTCTTGACCACAGACATTGACAAATTGAAGGCTTAGCATAATGGGTTTTTCATTTTCAAATTTTTTGTTGGTTTGAATAATGATTTGAAGGCAATGAAGGGCCATTTACTTGCAGACGATATTGTTTCTTCTCTGAATGACACTTATTCGCGACCATAGTTTTTAAGGCGCTGATGCGGTCTAGAGATGATAAGGTAGTGCTCTGCCTTACGTGAAGTGGCGCCTTATGGGTTTTTTTTTTTTTAAACACATTTTAAAATTACTTGATGAAGATTCGAAATGTAGATTTTTTATTGGTAGGTGTATGGTTTTGTTAACACTTGAGATGTATGGGATCAGCTTTACTCCATAAAAAATAACCAAAACAAACAAAACAAAAACAAGAATCACAAATAGGGTTTGGATTTTGTCAAGGGTTTTAAGAAAGGGCTTTGAGAAGGAATCAAGGAACAAGGAAGAACCATTGATCCAGGCCACCATTTTGCTCCGGCAGCTGTGAGCTTCATTCTTCTTTGACGGGAGTAGAAATATAGTGGACGACCTTAGGACTTAGGCACTCATTTTGGCATCATAGAGGTAAGTATAATAAATACTTGTATTTTTTATGTATTATTTTCTTTATATTTATAATTTTGTTTCATAATTATGTATTTATATTATATGTTAATATGTTATGATGATTAATGATTGATGAAGATGAACTTAGTTTATTCACTTTATTGATTTGTTTTCATTGGTATGAATATGAACCTTTAATATTTGTTTAACATATGAGTAATAGGATTCAACTAGGATTTGAGTCAAATAGATTGGTTTTATAAAAAAATTACACAAGAACGTTTTAATCGATAAGGCGATGCTTTATGCCCGCCTTATCGCTAAGGCGCTTTGAAAGACCCTCAAACGCCTCCGTCGCCTTATCGCCTTAAAAACTATGTTCGCGACTGCAGCGTATCATTTCATCAGCTAAATCTGATTAGTCTTCCAAAGACAATTCGGCCTTCCTTGCCAACCGTGGATGTGGTCGCGGTCGTGGATCGGCTAGTCGAGGTTCTAGTGGATAACTTTTTGATCGTGCAGCCTGCCAGTGCACTTATTACGGGAAGCCCAATCATACTATAGAGACTTGCTGGGCAAAGCATGGCAAGCCAGAGTGGGCAACCCAATTAGCCAATCATGCGGTGTCAGATGATGGTACTAACACAATGTCTTCTGTTGATGCTAAACCGAGACCTTCTTCAGGAAATTCATCTACCAGTCTGCGCGATGACATCAATCAGTTGCTCCGGCGCTTGCATACTCTTGAGGCATCCTCTAATACATCCAATGGTGGGTCTATATCCGTTGCCACCTTAGCTCATACAGGTACCTCAACCCTTCTTACCACTACCTCTACCCCTTAGATCATTGATTCAGGTGGTTTTGACCATATGACTGGTAAGTCATCACTTTTTAAAACATTTTCTTCTAGTACTAGTTCTACATCTGTTATTCTTGCCAACGGTACTTCTACATCGGTTCTCGGTTGTAGTACTATATCACCCACATTCTCACTGAATTTATCTTCTGTGTTACATGTTCCACAAATCCCATTAAGTCTTCTTTCTGTGAGCCAGTTAATTAGCTCATTAAATTGCTCAGTAACATTTTTTACCTCTTACTGTATTTTTCAGGATCTTCACACGAGGAATACGATTGGTGTAGGGCATGAAAAAGATGATTTATATTATCTCAACTGTGGTTCTCATACTTCTTCTGCTGCTACTGCTGTTGGGGATGTGACTCATTTCCAATGGCATTGTCGTTTAAGACATTTATCTTTAGCTAGGTTGAAACTTTTATTTCCTAGTTTTAAGTCTGTGATTAGGTTAGAATGTGAGGCCTGTGAGTTGGGAAAACATCACCATGTGTCCTTCCCATCTCGCTATGTGTCTCGTAGTCCGTGTTTATTTTCCTTAGTCCATTCTGATGTATGGGGTCCTTGCAGAGTTAGTAATAGATTTGGCTTTCATTATTTTGTGACTTTTGTGGATGATCGTTCTCGCCTTATATAGCTTTACATGTTAAATGACAGATCTGAATTTTTAAATGTGTTTCAGCAATTCTATAATGAAATAAAAACTCAGTTTGGCATTTTGATTAAGATTTTTTGTTCTAATAATGCTTTAGAATATGCTCAAACTGATATTTTTTATTTTTGTGCCAACCATGAGATGATACACTAAACTAGTTGCGCCTATACCCCATAGCAAAATGGGGTAGCACAGCGGAAGAACTAACATCTACTCGAGGTAGCCCGTGCTATTATGATTCATATGCATGTTCCTAAGCATTTTTGGTGTGATGAGGTTTTAACTGCATGTCACTTGATTAATCGCATGCCATCTTCAGTGCTCTCAAATAGGTCCCCTTTTTCTATTATGTTTCCTACTTTGCCAAGTTTTTTTGTTCCTCCCCGAGTCTTTGGCTGTGTGTTTTGTCCATAATTTGCATGTGCAAGTAGATAAAATCTCTTAGGTCTACTAAGTATATTTTTTTGGGTTATTCACGTACTCAGAAAGGGTATAAGTGTCATGACCACAGGAACTTTGTTAGTGCCGATGTGACCTTATTTGAAGGCACATCATTCTTTTCTCCTCAGGTGTCCTAGTCTGGTATGGAGTGGACTTCTCCATCTCCTCCACCCATTCCATCTCTCATACCCTTCCTTGATGTGTCCAGTGCCAGTGACTCACCTCTACAGGTTTATCAGCGCAAGAAGAAGGTTGGACAGCCGAGTGGAGAAACTAATACTCCAGATGATTCACTTCCTCCATTGCCGCCTTTCTTTGGTGAAGCTCCTCCTCCTTCTTCGCCTGATGACTTACCAATTGCTCAAAGGAAAGGTATACGTTCCTGCACTTAAAAATCTATGGTTGTGTATCCTATCGATAACTTTGTTTTCTTGTCTCATCTTCCCTCTCCCATCTATGGTCTTGCCTTGTCACTTTCTACTAACCCTATTCCCCACACCCATAATGATACCCTAACTATTGCTGAATGGATAGCTGCCATGGATGTAGAAATGGATGCTCTCTTGAATCGTGGTACCTGGAGTTTGGTAGATTTACCTCCTGGTAAGGATTTGGTGAAGTGTCGATGGGTGTACACTGTTGAGTATCACTCTGATGGCTCTGTTGAGCTGTTGAAAGCCCGTCTGGTTGCCAAGGGGTATACTCAGACATATGGAGTTGATTATTTTGAGACCTTCTCCTGGTTGCTGGACTGAACTCTGTTCGTCTACTTATTTCTCTTGCTCTCAACTTTGATTGGCCCTTGTTTCAGTTGGACATCAAGAATGCCTTCTTGTATGGTGATCTATAGGAAGAGGTGTATGTGGAGCAACCTCCTAGTTATGTTGCTCAGGGGGAGAATAAAGGTCGTGTGTGTCGTTTACACAAGGCTATCTATGGACTTAAACAGTCCCCTCGAGCATAGTTTGACAAGTTCAGTGCTACCATAGTTACTTGTGGATTTTCTCAGTGTTATTCTGGTCATTCTGTCTTTGTTTGTCGCAGAGGTGATAAACTGGTTGTCTTGGTAGTTTATGTTGATGATATTATACTTATTGGTAATAATGAGGCAGGAATTTTTGAAGTGAAAGCTTCTCTTTAGCAACACTTTCAGACCAAGGACTTGGGTCAACTTCATTATTTTCTTGGGATTGAGGTGATCCGATGCAAAAAGGGGATCAGTCTATCTCAAAGGAGATACGTGCTGGACTTTTTATCTAATACTAGTATGCTTGCTTCCAGATCTGTTGATATCCCTATGGATCCTCACCAGAAGTTTGGGGTTGATGATGGCGAACCCCTCCAAGATGTGCATCAATACAGGAGTTTGATCGACAAGTTGATATATCTTACTGTGCCACGTCCGGACATCTCCTATGTTGTGGGAGTACTCAGTCAGTTCATGCAGTCTCCTCAGAAAGCTCATTGGGACGCTACTGTCTGTGTTCTTCGCTACCTGAAGGGTGCTCCTGGAAAGGGGATGATCTATCGTCCTAATCGGCATATGGAATTGGTTGGTTATTCTGATGCTGATTGGGCCGCTTCTGCTAGTGATCAGAGATCTACTATGGGCTATTGTACATTTGTTGGAGGTAATTTGGTTATTTGGCGTAGTAAGAAGCAGACTACCATTGCCCGATCCAGTGCAGAAGCAGAATACAGAGCTATGGCTCATACTATTGCTGAGTTGATGTGGCTACGGTCTTTACTTTTGTAGTTGGGATTTCCCGTGACTAAGCCTATGAAGATATATTGTGACAACTAAGCTGCAGTGTACATTGCCAGCAACCCGGTCTTCCTTGAGAGGACCAAGCAGATAGAGGTGGATTGTCATTTTGTTCGTGATGCTGTTCTGAAGAAGTTGATTGAGACCCCTTTCGTTCCTTCGTCAGATCAGTTGGCCGATATGTTCACTAAGTCTCTATTTGCTCATAGTTTTCGTAATAGTTGTACCAAGCTGAGCTTGGGTAATGTATATGCTCCAGCTTGAGGGGGAGTGTTGAGACTGACGCTTGGAGTGTTGAGACTGATGCTAATCCCGAGCGCTAGTTCCTTGGACCAATAGGGTCAATTCTGTCCTATTAGCCCAATATTTTTAGTTAGGGTTACTTCTTTATGTCGTGGGGGTATTCTTGTATTTTCATTCTTATGAAATAATATTAAGGTTAGGGAAAACCTGCGATCAAACCATTCTGGTAAGATTGCAGGTCTCTTCTCATCTTTTCGGAGTCTCCTTTGGTTGTACCTCTCTCTTCTTCTTCTCTTCTCTCTTTCTTTTTCTTCTGGTTTGATTACAAGGTATCTGAGATTGTAACAACCCTGATGCAGATTTTTGGTTGAAGCGGCTTGACCAGTCTGACCATCTAGACCAAGATGAACTGGGTCTCAACCTTGTTCTGGTTCAGTAGGATAGTAGAAGTTTATTTATTTATTTGAATTATCTTGTAATCTCTTATATTGGGAATTTTTAGATGGGATGTGGTGACTAGTGTGAGATCTGTGGGAGGCCAAGGTGTTGAGTGCTCAATTATTATCGGGTTACATCAAGGATCCGCATTGAGCCCCTACCTATTTACACTTATCATGGATGATTTAACGAGGAATATTCAAGGAGAGATCCCTTGGTGTATGCTTTTTGCAAATGATATTGTTCTGGTCGATGAAATAGTGGCAGAGATTAATGATAAGTTGGAACTATGGAGATATATTTTGGAATTGAGAGGTCTTAAGATAAGTAGAACGGAGATGGAATATATAATGTGCAACTTTAGTCGATTGAGGATTGATAGCGAGGGAGTGAAAATTGAGGGGAGAGAAATCCCGCATAGTGACTGTTTCAGATATCTGGGTTCTATTTTAAACAAGAAAGGTGATATTGATGATGATGTTCACCACATAATTAAAGTAGGATGGATGAAATGGAGAGGGGCATCTAGCGTTATGTGATCAACGTATTCCTCTAAAGCTTAAGGGAAAATTCTATAGGACAGTCATAAGACCAGCTATGATGTATGGTGCAGAATGTTGGGCAGTCAAGAAGTGTAACATAGATAAGTTGAGTGTGGCTGAGATGAGGATGTTGAGATGGATATGCGGCAAAACCCTGAGAGATATAATACGAAATGACCAGATTAGAACGGATTTAGGAGTTGCCCCAATCCAAGATCAGCTCAGAAAATGTTGGTTATGATGGTTTGGGCATGTCCAAAGGAGGCCTTTGGATGCCCGAGTATGAAGGAATGACCAGATGCAGATGGATGGAGCTAAAAGGGCTAGGGGTAGGCTAAAAATGACCATTGATGAGTTAGTAAGAAGAGATATGCAAAAGTTAAGTCTTCACTCTAGTGTGGCATCTAATAGAGCTGCTTGGAGGGCTAAGATCCGGGTTGCCGATTGTTCGTGAGTGGGATGTCCCAAAGTTTTTTTTTGTTTTTTATTTTGTTTTTATATACACATGGATCCATGTAGCTGACCCCATTTAGTTGGGATAAGGCTGGGTTGTGTTATTGTTGCTGCATTGATTGGTAGATACATAGGAGATTCAATTGTATTTTTCAGTTTCCTCATTTGACTTTGTTTCCTAATTAAATAGGTCTCCTTTGTTCGTTGGGTTTCTTCTTTTATATAGCTTGTACCCATGATGGAGGTTCAAAATGGTGATTGAAATTTAGCTTTTTTGGTTGGAGTGTGTGCCTCCATGGCTTGGCAGGCAGCTTGGCTGTTGTCCTCTTTCTATCCCCCCTCTCTCTCATCCAAGGTTATCAAGGCAAGAAGGCTATGGAGGATGGTAAAAAATCAAGGCGACACCAACAAGGCGTCAAGGTGACGAAGGTGCCGGTACAGGCTGAAGTGCTGAACTGCCTTATCACCTAGGCGACACCTTGATATCTATGCTCTCATCTCTTCTTCTTTCTCTCCCTTTCCCCCTGTGAGACCTTTCTTGTTCTTATTCTTTTTGCTTCTTTATTTTCTGTGATTGATTCTCTTCTTCTTTTGGCAGAGGCAACAGAAGGTAATTGAGATGGAAATAAATGTTAGAAGTGAAAATAAGAAAGTTTTGTGGGAAAGAAATCAGATGGGGCCAGTATTGTGGAGAAAGGGTAAGGGGCCATGGGGTTGAAGGGAGAAAATTAAGAAAACTGATTAAATGATATTGCAATCACATGGAACTTGAAAGAAAGCATTTGTAAAGCCAAATAAGCCACGGGCATAAGGTAAAAAAGCTTTCTCCTCCCAAGTGTTGATTAGCTGATATAATTGGTCAAAAAAATATAGGAGAAATCAAATTCTTGATCACCTAAAGAAATGGACAGTAAGAAAACATTCATATATCACAAAATAATTGCTTTGAGTTTCAAAAAGAATAACTAGGATCAAATAGCAGGTTCAAGAAGTAAAGAATCTCTAGTAAACTGTTCAACGTTCATGAGGAAATGGATTTTAGATGAAGATTTGCAATTTTAGTTCAAGAGGCCATCAAATATATCTGAATTAATAAAATAGGGGCAAAAACATGGCTATGTTACCAATCTAAAGGAGATATATCTCTCATATTCATATCCATATCCATGGTGAAACTTGACAATCTCCCTTTTCTATGAGGTCGGCAGCATGTATAGTGCCACTCTTTCCATTTATTACCATCTTTCCTATAAGTAATCCATCATTCGTTTAGATTATCTTGTCTCCCTTTATGTATTTTCTGTTCTGATGGGGGCTTTGCTTGCACATTCACTAAAGTTTGGTTCTTAACCAGTTTGTGCTTGGCAGAAATAGGAACTTCATGGCCTATTCTTCTTGGTGGCCGAGCACATTGGACTGTGGGTCTTGTGGCAACCTTGATTTCTATTAGCAGCATAATTGCGGCTGATACATATGCTTTTTTAGGTGGAAAGGTATAACATCTTTGATGTTGATCATTATGGTTTTACATGAATTTTATATGTACAATATCAGTCATTTTTTTGGTTGAAAGAACTCAGACAGATATAGATTTTTTTTTTCTTCTGCATTTCCTTTTCATTCTAACTAATTTGATGCACTTCTATTTCACATTTCAGTTTATGAAAGTAGAGGGCATGTTGATTAATAAAAATCCGACGTACAATGTCTTCCCTTTATCAGCATATGAAAATTTCGATCCCTCTGTTAAAGAAATGCACATTGTAATGAATGAAGTTCTTTGTTAACACATTTGCTTTGAGGTGTGCTTATCAAAGTCTCCTAATTATTGTCTCTATCCACTTGATACTTTTCTTCAGCCTAGTAAGAAAAAAACAAATGTTCTTGGGGTTATGGCTTTTCAGAATTCAGAGCGGCGCTTATAAAGGGTCATGTTCATATTTTCAGGGTATTCAGTAGTAGTCCTTACTCAACTATAAAATGAAAGAGGTAGAATATCATGGGGGAGGGGAAGTTATCTCCTACCTCAAGACGTAACCAGAAAAAAACCAGTGGAGATTCAGATATTCAAACTCTCTCACATGGTCATGGCTGGATCTGAAATTCCAGGTGGTAGATCACCACTAATAGTCCTTCCAAATAGGACAGCAATCAGGTCGGATCAGCCAACATCAAAGGAACCAGAAGGGACTGAACTTAGATCTGACGGTAAGTAGCAAACCAGGTTAGAAACTTAACATGGGACTCACAGGTCATGCAAGATAATGACTCCAAATCTTGCAGGTACAATCACCCCAAAGATGTAAGCATCATATAAAATTCTAAAGGTGAAAGGACCAGAACTGACAGAGTTTGATCTACTCTATCTGGACTGTCGGTACTGCCCAGAAACAGATAAAGGAACAGCAACAGAAAATGACATGTAGGAAGAAGAAGAAGAAGAAGAATATCAGAAGAAGGAAAGAAGGGTCTCTCAGGGGAAGGGGAGAGAAGAAAGAGAGCACAAACACAGGCAACTGGAGAACACAATCTCAATGTATTACAGGCATTATTTTAAAAGAAAAGAAATTACATTAAATAAGGAAACTAACTTAACAAGGAAACTATTCAAGTGAGGAAACTGGAGAACACAATCTAATCTCCTACTGCCCTACGTATCTACCAATACTATCTAAAATTCCCCAATATAAAATATTACAAGATAATTTAAAATAAATAAATGAACTTCTAATATCCTATTGAACCAGAACATGGTTGGTACCCGGTTCAGCCACAAATCTGCATCAATTCCCTCAGTGTTGAAAAAAACTCGCCTGCCTGAAGTCTGATCTATGATGACTGGTGGGAAGAATGTAAAACTGCAGGCAAGAGTGTAAACATTTTGAGTTCAGGATTTCTGTTTCCCACATCAAATATGAAGAATCTGTGCTTTGCATGCTATTAAAATCCTTGTAAATGATGTCTTAAAGTGGATCAGTTCACCTCAAACTAGTGGGTGTTTGAACTTGGAGCAGTCCAGTTTTAGTGTAATATTACTGCTTTTCGTATGTAGATCTATCAAGACTTTCCTGTCTGAATTAGGTGCTCAATTTTGTGTTTAACTTTTTACCATATGGTTAAATTTCATGGAGAAATCCTGTGTCTTGTCTCAATGTCAAAGAATAGAAGTGGCATATATATTTTTGAAGATAAGAGTGACATTCCTAGCCTATACCCATATCAAAGGCCCATTTAAGTGGCCCATTACAAAGAAAACCTTGGAACTAAAGGTTCAACACATATATAACCCATCCCAAAGCTTATTTCTCATAAAATAAGTTCAATTAGATATTTAATCTGCATCACTTCCATGGGATTGACTCCCATGGATTTCTTCAACCATCTGATGAGGAAGCACATGAACTCCTTCCATGTGATGGAAAATACAAGTGTGAAGTCCTTTTGATGAATGTTCGATTGGTATCTTGGACCTTTGGATAGTACCCAATCAGAGGATCTTTTGCTTTACTTCTAACCCATTCTATACCATACCACAATTTGATGTGCATAGAAGTTTACCTTGTAATTTTCTTTTCATGTACATCAGCACACATTATGCATGTGAGGCATCCTTATGTGCCTTGCTAATTTTATTCTTAAAGTTATTATAGATGGTCTGATTTCCTTACTTGGAGGATGTAAGGGCTTGTCACCTTCAACCCTGAGTTGAAGCCTTTAGCACAGGTCATATCCATGAATTGTGCTGCTCAACTAAATGCATGATGATCCTTTTTAATGCTTTTAAAGCAAAGCGTGTGGAAGACTTCGGTATTTTGACATGCTCTACTTTAAAATTCTGAACCATAAAATGTGTGGGTGCTGGACCCCAAGTTCTGAAAGAAACGAAACTTTATGCAGACATTTGGTCGGACACCACTTACTAACATTAGCCCTAAGAAGACATGGGAAGGAGCTATTGCAGGCTTAGGTGGCTGTATAGCCACTGCACTCGTATTATCAAAAATTCTGCACTGGCCAACATCCATACTGAGGTAATAATGACTGTTCCTTGCGTGGTCACATCTTCCTTGCTTTGTTTTTGTCTCATGAAGACATTATGATTTATTTATATGGAAAGTGTATACTTTATTTGCTTTTGGCTTCTTGGCACCCCCTGGGCACATGTAGG